>NC_140581.1:1163677141-1163947141 GCF_964204655.1 Triturus cristatus
ATCATCCTGTCGTGACAAGGTGTAGCGTGACAATGCTAATAACAGTGAGTATATTCAGAAGCTCCATATTGGGTTTCACCCCTCATCAGCCAGGCTAGCTTGAATCCAGTGGCACCGTGAGAACGGGACCCATGTCTGGGCATACCTGTACCACTTAGGGTGACAAAACAAAAAGAACAAATGAGGGATGGCATGCTGAACAATGCAAACATTCACCCCCAGTCACCAAGATCTGGGTTTAATCCATCGTTTTTCTACTCACCCGCCACCCCAAGTTGGTCCCAGCCATAAGCAAATCAGTCTTGACCCTGCTCCTTATAGGAACAGTCCAGCCTGAACAGCCAAGCCAAGTCCTCCCTGGACCAGAAACAAGCATCCAAAGCGCAGTTCTGTGGTACCACCCCATATCAGCCAAGCTAGCTTGAAGCTGGTGTTGTAGCAAGCATGGGATCCGCGTCTGGGCATTCCCAACCCACTAGAGGACGAAAATTGCAACACAAAAAGATGATGGACGGAATGCTGAACATTGTTAAGCATTCACCCCAGTCACAGATCTGGACCTAAATCCATCGTTATGTGCTTGCCACACCATTCCAGTCTTGACCCTGCTCCCCTTGGAAACAATCCAGCCCGAATTGCCAGGCCAGGTCCCTGTTTGTGTGTATTAGTGCTTTGCAGTCCGACTTGTTGTATAAAGATGCGTCTGCCTGTTCTATCTGATGGTGCTGTAGCAGTCATTGTATTCCTTCTGCAGGGTCAGACTGGCCTAAAAGGAAAAGGCAGTGCCTGAATAGCTTGTCAGACAGATCAGTGGCTGTTTGTGGGCCTGTTTTATGGCCTGCTGGGATGGTTTTTACTGTTGATGTCCCAGATATTACAACAAACATTGCCCCAGCAAGCTCAAATCCATTAAGTCTTCCATACCTTGCAAAACACTAATACAGCCTGTCTTTACAAGTCCAAAACTGTACTAATTTCTCAACATGCCCCACTTTTGGGCTATCTAATTCACTAATAAGGACCACTTTTATTTTTGTTCCAGGGTCCATTTTCTATCCCAGTCCGACCCTGCTTCTCTGGCTGACATACACAGTACGTTATGGAACCTTGTGCATTGTGTTCTTCGCATGAAGTCATTTTATCTAAAAGCTGCAGCCACGCTATATGGTAGTATTTGTGTCGGCCTGCTTATGCATGTGCTAGTCTCACCCCCACATTAGTGTAGGTCTAATGGGCTGGACACTGATGGGCAGATATCATTACCGGGCGCCTTTGCTCGTATGTATCAAGGGCTGTGGGGTGAGAGGGAAGGGTTGCGTCACCAATTCAGATGTGTTAGATGCTGATTATGTTTCCATCAAATCAATACCGTTTTCCACGTGGTTTTGTGTCATATTAATTTTTTTTAAAAAATACTATTCGAGAAAGTGTAATTTCCCTCTTGTTTAGTGAAATTTAATTCATCGCCCTATTAAACACCAGGCGGGCTGCCAATTCTTACATTTTATGGTGTCACTGAGATCAAACGGTTTGTATTTCAAGCCTCTAAAAGCAACCTGAGAGGATTAGGAAAATGTAGTGCATGAGAACACAGCTGGGAGCTACTACTGTATAAACCAAGTCATGCAGGGCAAAAACTAGATAATGAGCAGAGACAATAAACTCGCAGAACATACAAAAGTTTGCAGTGAAAACTGCAGCTAACATTGAAGCCCTTTGTGAGGAGGCAGGGCACAACCTATTCAGGTGTAAGTGGGCTGATGCCCAGCTCCTCCCTCCCGTCCTGCCATTGATGGCCCATCCAGGCACATTTAAGCTCCCTATTGTTTTGGCTGTCCAGGAGGAATACACAAAGCCCAACTATCACCTACACCTAGTCATGTGACCAGAGACTGGCTACAGGCACTAACTGTCTAAGGAAAGAAAATGGCAGATTTCTTAACGTGGCTTTTTCAGAATTGCAATTTAAAATCCAATTTTACCTTAAGTTAGGATTTTAAACTGTAATTCCAGAGACACGAAACACATGAACTGGTTATCCCTTCCCATTTGGAAATTACACTCATAAAGTGTAATAAACCAACTCCAATGCTATCCTATGGGAGATATAGGCCAAATTGGAGAGCTTTTCACTATCACAATATGTAAAACTTAAAAGTACATGTCCTAATTTTTAAATACAATGCACCCTGCCCATGGGGCTATCCAGGGCCTATCTTAGATGCGAATATTATGTATTAAAAAGGAGGGTTTGGGCCTGGCAAGAGAGTTAACTTGCCAGGTCAAAATGGCAGTTTAAAACTGCATACATTATCTCTGCAATGGCAAACCTGAGACATGTTTAAAGAGCTGCTTAAACGGATAGCACAATCAGTGCTGCAGGCCCATTAATAGCATCTCATTTACAGGCACAGGGCACATGTAGTGCCAATTTACTATGTACTTATAAGTAAATTACATATGCCAATTGGGGATAAGCCAACATTACCATGTTTGAGAGAGCACAAGCACCTTCACACTGGTTAGTAGAGGTAAAGCGCACAGTCATAAGGCCAGCAGAAACTAGGTCAGTAAAAATGGAGGAGGAAGGCAAAAAGTTGGGGGGAGACCACCCTAAGGCTGACAGTTCTAACACACTGTCTGGCCCATATATATACTAGAGGAGCCCAAAGGCTCAAATAGCTTCTCTATGTACAAAGTGATGACAACGCAAATGGAAATGGTGTGCATGCCAGTTTCTCCTCAGCCGTTCATCCCAAGGGAATGTTGTGCTGGTCATGCTTGCCGTGTGCAGCAGAACCTCCAGAGTATTGTGTTCCACCGCATGTGCATTAGCATGTTCCTCATCTGCATAATAATGTGAACCAGCATGTGTCTGCTTTGGCTAAATATATTGTTCTAAACATGTTCCGTATGAAAACGACACTCAGGTTTGGACATGCATGTGTGCATGTTGTGTGTTAAATGATTAAATGCCCTCTTAGATGTTTCTCTTGGTATAATGTTGAAATCCGTGTTATTTTTGGCTTAATCTATCATTCATCCCTTGATTTTTCATTTTCCGCACATGTTGCATGGACGCAGGCAATTTCTTTTTTTTCCATTTATTGCACATTTGATACATATAGTTGTGTGCACATGTCCTTTACGTATAGCTATGTTTGTCTACATATGCAGGCAATATGTTTGTTTGACTTTCTGCGGTTTATTTGATTAATTGTTACTAAACATTTGTTACCTATGCCTGGTAAAGTACTTTTGGCTCGGGTGGAGATACAAGTTGTTGGTGTGTATGGGGAAGGGCGAATTTTTGTTGTAGGTGGGCTGGGGAGGTATGGGTGTTCCGGTTGGGTGGCATCATTATGTTGGTGACACCCAGTGAGTTTCCTATATCCTGTTCTCGCAAGGATGTGATTACATGAAATCGTGAGGAGTTTAGTACACTTCTACACATACCACCAAGCACGGTAGGATAAGCTGGGAAATACGAGTGATCCCTTTGTATCATTTTGTTACTCGTGCAAATGTTTTAGTATATGCCAACATGTAGTCAGCAGTGTGATAGTATTTGTGTTAGTCATAGAAAGTATCCACGTATAAGGTGTGCCGCTTGTCTGTTTGTGCAAAAGGAAAAAATGAGGGAGGGAATGCTGAACAATGCTAACATTCACCCCCAGTCACAAAGATCTGGGTTTAATCTATCATTCTTTTGCTCGCCACTCCAGTTTGGACCCAGCCATATGCAAATCAATCTTGACCCTGCTCCTCATGGGAGCAGTCCAGCCTGAACTGCTAAGCCAGGTCCTACCTGGACCGGAAACAAACATCCTGGGACTGGTTTCAAGGTTTCACCCCTCATTTTTTTTTGTAAAATATGTTTATTGATTAATCTCATGTAATACTCAGAAACACTTCAATCGGGAGCCTCCACTCACGTACTATGGTCGTAATATACAATACTCCTTGTACAATTGTGTCCATTCCTAACCGATGGCGTACAACCAGAATTGTCCTTACTCATTGACATATCCTGTGATGTACTACCCTCTAGATTCACCATCATCCTGTCGTGACAAGGTGTAGCGTGACAATGCTAATAACAGTGAGTATATTCAGAAGCTCCATATTGGGTTTCACCCCTCATCAGCCAGGCTAGCTTGAATCCAGTGGCACCGTGAGAACGGGACCCATGTCTGGGCATACCTGTACCACTTAGGGTGACAAAACAAAAAGAACAAATGAGGGATGGCATGCTGAACAATGCAAACATTCACCCCCAGTCACCAAGATCTGGGTTTAATCCATCGTTTTTCTACTCACCCGCCACCCCAAGTTGGTCCCAGCCATAAGCAAATCAGTCTTGACCCTGCTCCTTATAGGAACAGTCCAGCCTGAACAGCCAAGCCAAGTCCTCCCTGGACCAGAAACAAGCATCCAAAGCGCAGTTCTGTGGTACCACCCCATATCAGCCAAGCTAGCTTGAAGCTGGTGTTGTAGCAAGCATGGGATCCGCGTCTGGGCATTCCCAACCCACTAGAGGACGAAAATTGCAACACAAAAAGATGATGGACGGAATGCTGAACATTGTTAAGCATTCACCCCAGTCACAGATCTGGACCTAAATCCATCGTTATGTGCTTGCCACACCATTCCAGTCTTGACCCTGCTCCCCTTGGAAACAATCCAGCCCGAATTGCCAGGCCAGGTCCCTGTTTGTGTGTATTAGTGCTTTGCAGTCCGACTTGTTGTATAAAGATGCGTCTGCCTGTTCTATCTGATGGTGCTGTAGCAGTCATTGTATTCCTTCTGCAGGGTCAGACTGGCCTAAAAGGAAAAGGCAGTGCCTGAATAGCTTGTCAGACAGATCAGTGGCTGTTTGTGGGCCTGTTTTATGGCCTGCTGGGATGGTTTTTACTGTTGATGTCCCAGATATTACAACAAACATTGCCCCAGCAAGCTCAAATCCATTAAGTCTTCCATACCTTGCAAAACACTAATACAGCCTGTCTTTACAAGTCCAAAACTGTACTAATTTCTCAACATGCCCCACTTTTGGGCTATCTAATTCACTAATAAGGACCACTTTTATTTTTGTTCCTGGGTCCATTTTCTATCCCAGTCCGACCCTGCTTCTCTGGCTGACATACACAGTACGTTATGGAACCTTGTGCATTGTGTTCTTCGCATGAAGTCATTTTATCTAAAAGCTGCAGCCACGCTATATGGTAGTATTTGTGTCGGCCTGCTTATGCATGTGCTAGTCTCACCCCCACATTAGTGTAGGTCTAATGGGCTGGACACTGATGGGCAGATATCATTACCGGGCGCCTTTGCTCGTATGTATCAAGGGCTGTGGGGTGAGAGGGAAGGGTTGCGTCACCAATTCAGATGTGTTAGATGCTGATTATGTTTCCATCAAATCAATACCGTTTTCCACGTGGTTTTGTGTCATATTAATTTTTTAAAAAAAATACTATTCGAGAAAGTGTAATTTCCCTCTTGTTTAGTGAAATTTAATTCATCACCCTATTAAACACCAGGCGGGCTGCCAATTCTTACATTTTATGGTGTCACTGAGATCAAACGGTTTGTATTTCAAGCCTCTAAAAGCAACCTGAGAGGATTAGGAAAATGTAGTGCATGAGAACACAGCTGGGAGCTACTACTGTATAAACCAAGTCATGTAGGGCAAAATCTAGATAATGAGCAGAGACAATAAACTCGCAGAACAGACAAAAGTTTGCAGTGAAAACTGCAGCTAACATTGAAGTGCAAGCCCAATAGGTCTATCATCAGACCTAGCTTTTCAGCTTCCACAACTTCCGGCTGCTTAGGTCTGGTGTTAGCCACTTCCTTTTTAGTTTACGAATAATATATATATCTTTCCTCGTCCTCCATTGGTCTTTTATTGTGTCATTCACCTGTTTCCTCTGCCCACTTCAGCCACTGGCTGACTTCACTTTCAGTGACAGTTTTCAGCTTCTTCACCAAGTGCACATCTACGAAAAGCAATTCCCTTTATTGCCAGAGTCTACAATGGCAGCGTGTGCTTTTTGAGGCCGCAAAAATATGCTTGTTTTTAGCCAACTTTTTGTTAGATTGTTTAGGGTTCAGCAGCATCCCCACCAATAAAGTTCTGCAAAAACCGCAGCAAAACAAAAGAAGCATTGACAAAGCCAAAAGGTGAGCAGCCAGCACCAGACATATTGACTTTGTCAATTCTTGTCTATGTTGAAGAATGAGTATTCACAATTCCTCTCTAAGGGGGCGTAGCATCAGGGGGGCTTGGGGTGTTTGGGGTGTCACACACCGCCTAATAAATGTGTTTTGTCATAAATAGTTGGGTACAGATGCTTTGTATGGTATGGAGAGGTGTTTGTGGGATTTCACATGGGATTTGTTCATTAAGACACAGGCAAAAACAAACACAGACTTGTCTCTGTTTTAAAGGTCTTAAAATGGTTATTTTACAAAATATTGCGTTATAAGTACCCCTCACAATCCGTACTCCTCTCCCTTCCTACTGATCCTTAAGGCACACCTCCTGCCCTGCTTCTCTTATCATGTGTTTTAACCAACCGATTGTTGGGAAATCTGAAACACCCCTTTACCCTGCCCCTGCTCTGATTGTGTGGTCTTTGTGGTGGCGCTCCTATGACACAACTGGAGCCTCTGCCCGAATTCAATGTCCGCCGATGTCAGGGGTGTTAGTTTCAATTTGCCACTGCAAGTGTAGCAAGTGCAGCAATTTTAGTTTGCCCCATATCACGTGGCGCTCCCCTAATAAAGGCTGCCTGGGCCGGGCGTGGCTAGTGGGGAGACGGGGTCCCAGGGTCCCAGACCAGACAGGGTGTACCTCCAACTCGCCTCTGTGTCTTCATTTTTGGGCCTCGAAGCTCCCACTCATTGCCATTGGCCCAATGTTAGCCATAGCAGGCCCCACACTACTAGCGCTAGCTAACAGCATGACACAACACTGGCGACAAGCGGGTGCCATCCCGTCGTGTATGGTGCCATGTGACAGCCACGTACTGTGCAAGAAGGTGTGCGGTGCTTATGCCACATGCAATTCACCGATCAAGCTTCGGGTGTCACCCTGCATGTGTGAGAGCGACTGCAGGCACTAGTGGTTTCGGCGAGGTTAGGTTCTCTCTCTCTCTCCTGCTGGTAAGAGAGGTGAGTGACGGAACCGGATCTAAATCACCCAGTAAACATCTGGAGGAGGCATATCCCCCTGCTGGCCACAGCTAATGCCTTCTGCAAGCTTGCATTGTCAGTAAACACTAAAGACACTGCAAGAAGAGTCTGATAACACATAACCTCCCTGGTGAGGTAAGGCACTGAAGGTGTGGCC
Organism: Triturus cristatus; assembly: GCF_964204655.1. Lineage (NCBI taxonomy): Eukaryota > Metazoa > Chordata > Amphibia > Caudata > Salamandridae > Triturus > Triturus cristatus. The sequence goes on from NC_140581.1 coordinate 1,163,684,496, forward strand.
TGCAGGCCAGGTGAGGGTGAAATAAAGGAAGATAAGAAAATAGGGACATCAACATACTGACTAGCACTGACAACCTGGTTCTTGAATCCACGCCATGGCGAACATACCAGTGGTTGAGCCTTTCACAGTGGAAGGTGCCTCATCAGCACAAGAACAGCGATGGAAAGAATGGATAGAGAGGGAACTGCTCTATTTCGAAGCCACCAAAGTGGACAACGTCCAGAAAAGAGCTCTCATCCTACACTCGGGGGAAGGGATATCTACAAAATTCCCCAAGACACTCAATTAAGCTGCTCCCAAGACACATCTCACTCTCATAGGGGCACTTACAGCGCACTTCGAGTCGATGGCCAACCAGGACTATGTGAGGTTTGTATTTCGTCAAGCACGGCAGGATACTGAGGAGTCCATTGATGTATTCTAAGCGCCGCTGAAGGAACATGCCAGCACGTGTGGCTTCAATTATGGGAGTGAAGAAATAAGAGGGCAAATAATTCAGGGTTGTGCCTCTGCCAAACTACGCTAGTGAATACTGGAAGAGCTGGGAAAGTTTCTAGCTGACATCCTAACGCTAAGCAGGACCAAGGAACTTTTCAGAGCCCGAGCTGCTCACATTGAAGCAGTACTGCAGAAGCCAATAAAGACTGAACCCTAATACCAAACAGGTGACAGGCCCAACACCCTGGGTGTCGCCAATTGTAGTCATGAGAAAGCCCAAACAGCCTGCAGAGGTGCAAATATGTGTGGATATGCGCCTTCCAAACATCGCATCAAAAAGAGAACACAAGGACTCATCTCCATGGGTCGGGTGATTGTGGACTCAATTCTTCACCATCTGGAATGGATGCTGGGTCCTGTGGATGGACACCAAATCTATGAGAGGAGGAAAAGGTCCAATGATAAAATAAGTACTCGCCGGCGTGCCAAGGTGTCGGATCTGAAGGTAGGTGATATGATATCGGTCCAGGACCACTGTCCTGGCAGCAAGTTTAGGCTGCTGTTTGAATGTCACCCATGGCACATCATCTCTCTGCATGGCACGTGAGTCACAGTCCATCGTGGACAAGAGACAATCAGTAGGAATATTTCAGCAATTAAGAGGTTTCATCAACAGGGAACTGATTCCAGGGAGAGTGAGAAGGGTCTCCCTGTGACCATGGAACATGCCGGTAATTCTGAAGTGGACTATCCTGACTGTATCCTGCCGGCACCTGGGGATAGTGGGCTCCAGGCTCCTCGCCCCAACGAGATCCCTCTGAGCAGTCCTCTGGAGAGCTTTGTGGACCATGCTTCCAGTCACCAAAGTTGCACTCGGTATGGGCTTCGGAGCAATCCCGTGCCTTGGACAAGACTGAGAGATAATGTGATGTTAGCGTTTCTGATCACTTATAGAGTGTCAGGTAACATCTTGTGTGCAAGTATGTCACATGATCTAGAAAAACTGAGACGGTTCATTATTGAAGTTTTGGGTTTCCTGTGAGGTAATTGTAAAATGAATTCATGTTTGGTGTGCTACATTGGGGGTTCTGTTTTGTTGGACTTTTATTTTTGGGAAGGAATGTGGTGTTGCTCCTATGATGCAACTAGATTGTCTGGTAAAATTCAATGTACCCCGATGTCCGGGGTGTTAGTTTCATTTTGCCCCTGCAGGCTCGGCACTTTTGGTTTGCCCCATATCACGTGGGCTCCCCTAATAAAGGTTGCCTGGGCTGGGCGTGGCTAGTGTGGAGACTGGGTCCCAGACCAGGCAGTGTGTACCTCGAACCCGACTCTGTGTCATCATTTATGGGCCTCGAAGAGCCCACTCATTGCCAGAGGCCCGACGTTAGCCATAGCGGGCCCGACGTTAGCCATAGCGGGCCCCCGCACTACTAGCGCTAGCTACGCCAGACACAACAGCCTTGTCGAATCCCATGTTATGCCTTTGTCTCTGGACACAGCTTCAATTACTCACAATGTTTAAAGAAGTATTTGCAAAGGCACATACTAACATGGGCTGTGTTCATTTAAAACTTAACGTCGTAAATGTGTAATTATAATCATATTCCCACATTTAGTCACGATAAACGGATTGTTTTATGCATTATTTCATTTATTGCATACAATTGGGCATTTATTATTTTCTCGAAGTCTTTTGTGAACTATAAACTTTCACAAAATAAGACAAAGGGAAAAGAGAACTACAGACAAAGAGTAATTTCCTTTCCATTAGCCTGGCACTCCCGTATTTCTAGTCGCAGAGACGTTTTAAGGCATGGGCAAAATGGGCTCTGGCCTAGCGCCCCAGCTTTTCAGGGGGGAGCCCTGATGGAGCCAACTCTGTTCTGCAGAGAGTCTGGCCCTGAAACAGATGGTTTTAAATACCGTTTTTCCTTTAATTTATTTTAAATGTGGGTGATGTGAGAGAATCTATTTATTTTTAAGATTTTTTTTTATATTTCATGCAACGTCCATAAACAAGTTTTTTTAGATCAAAACAGGACCTCACACATGAAAAATGGAAGAGTGTCACAGAGATTATTTTCAGTGATATTAGCGAGCTACTGGTGTGTTACAATATTGAAAATTCACCTATCTATGCCTGAATATTAGATGTAAACACATTAAGAATTTGGACAAGTGAGCTTGTGCACTGTCAAATGTCCTGAGCACAGAGGGCATGAAAGAGCTGAAACGGTAACATAATTCAGAGCTGTTCCGAACAAGGCCCCCCAAAATATGTTTGGCCCAGGGCCCCCAAAATCCCGAAGATGTCCCTGTCCAGTTGTACTGAACAACTGACCAGATTTTTTTTGTTTTCTGAATTCCTTATTTATGCACTACACGCAGAACTTTTGATTGACTCAAACCCACTTGATACATAATCAGCTGCTCAAAAGAGAGTCGAAATATTCATTTTGCGGGATATCATTTCTCTTTCAGTTAACATTACAGTATATTTTGTACAAAGGAGCGTCGACTATCTGCTCAGATTTGACTTGAGAGTGTAACCAGTTGGAAATGGTGCTGTGCGCTTTGTTCCTTTCTGCTAATTTTCCTGCTTCACTGTCGACTTTGGGGTATCTATTCATTTAAATTAGATTTATGTGTTTATTGGGCAAGAAGAGAAGTTAGAGAAAAATAAATGTAAAGTCCTACAATAGCGTTAACCGTGGCTTTAGTTATAGAAAATAAAGTTATGTCAATAAACATGGCGAGGACATACTTTTCTCTTAGGTAATAAAAATGTGAAAGCAAACACACGATAGAACTCACAAGATAAAAATGTGAAAGCAAAATAACAATAAATTTCACAAGATAATACATTTGACATTAAATATATAGGTCTAATATTTATTTACTTAGTTACTGGAAATGTAACACAGGCACATGTAGTTTGTGTAGACATTGCATGACCTCATATCTCTCCAACAATATTTTGTCCATGATTTGGACGACTATGTCAATGGTGTGGACCATGGACTCCTATCATCATTCAGGATAAGGTAGGGAATTTTACCCATCTTTTGCATTTTATTATGACTTTCTGTGACCCTCTCCCTGGAAGAAAGATTCACTTTTAGTACGTTTTTTGCCTCCTATTTGCTCCAGATTCTTTGTGAGAGGCCCATGAATCGAGACGTGGGGGTCATATTCAGCCATTCCTGAGGGATATAAAAAGTGCTCATATAAGGAGCTGGGCCTTGAAGGTTAGGCTGGGGCAGGTACCAGCATTTATACGATGGAAGCTGGCTAGACAGACATGGTCAGAGGTAGTTAAGTGTCCCTTTTGGCAAAGTGCACTATTAACCTTTCCACACTTATTCATAGCCTGCTCATGTTTTGATACTAGTAGAAGAAAACTGATGTTACTGGCTTTTAGAATGACCCGGTCCACCGAACAAATGATTTAATGATATTAATTCCAAGATGTGATCATATATCGATGTGCTATCTGGTACGGAAATTTCTGTCTGTTGTTCATGATCAGTTAATTGAGCAAAGTGGTCTGCCGCACTAGTGATATGGCATAGGTTCTCGAGTTTTAATTACTGTTTTGCGCAAATACCAGTATTTTATGTCGCTCTGTCTCAGTTTTGCCCTAAATAAAAGACAGGGTATTTTGTATAAAGTCAATACCTACCTTGCCTAACAGCACTCTGTATAATTATAACTGTATTTAGCACTACTTTCGCTCTATTTTGCATAATAAAAAGCATTTTGCACAATATTAATTGTTTACCATGTATGGACAATCCCAATGGCCATCCTGACCAATTGTGTACAGTATAAAAATGATTGTAGAATTATGATTTTATTTTGTATTACAGTCGCCTGTAGTAAAAGAGGCGTTCTTGTGATTTGGCATAGTATGATAACCCCCAACTACCACCATTTTAACTGACTTTAGTGTGTTATTTTACCTTAGTCTAGATATATGAGACGGGGGGCGTGGCTTGGAGCCTAGCAGAGATGGCAGCGCCGGGGTGAGGCTCCCGGACCGGAGCGAGGAAACAGCGCCTATCTCCTCACAACTCGTCTGTTTCGTGGAGAAACATGCAGGTGAACAGACGCTCGCACAGAAGTTGCATCGGCAGAAGCCCTTTTGGTAATTCTTGAGGCTTCATTTGACAATTTTAGCGCATCGGTAAAATCGCGCTATGCCGGCCGCCATTTTGTTTTTTTTCCGTTTTTTTTATCACCGGGGCTGACAGGACACGAGCTCACAAAGGGAATGAACTTTCTTCATCATTTTTGCCCATTTAACTTTCAGTTGGCTATTTTGTCTTCCTGTGGGAGCATGTGGGGGCGCAGCAACCTAAGTTTTCCTTATTTTTTCTGGATGTTTCGGTTTGACTAGGGTGTAGCCGCCATTTTGCCTCACCTGTTAAATTTTTTTTTTTTTTTTTTAATTCTTTTTCTTGTGAATGCTCCTGTACTGCCTAGGGAAGCCCTAATAATTCAAACAGGCGCTTCATCTGAGTCAAGAGGTCAGCAACTTCCTATACGCTAGTGACGCTGCAATTCAATGTGTATTTCCCCGTACAGGGGGGGTCCCTGTCTCCTCACAAATGGACTGCCTCATTCAAGTTTGCCAGCTATTGTCCTGCGTTGATAGTCAAGCCCACCTTGCACTTCCTACATACTTTCCGAGGTTTGGGTCTGGGCCCTACATTTTGACCATAGCGAATTTATGGGACGCACTAAAGGGACTTCCTATGCTATTTCGAAACCTAAACGTATTTTTATCAAAAATTCAAAAGTCTTCACTGAGCTTTCTCAGTTAACTGCTTCAGGTCTCCTCACACCGGATTTCTGTCACGCAGGTATGGAACCTACACAGGCCGTCACCGGGAAGGCTAATATGAAACGTCAAAAAAAAGACCCCCCGTCACCACCTAAATCGAATTCTCCGGTTTCCATGGAACTGTTGTTGCAGGAAATACGAGCCCTCAGGCCGTTTATGGAGGAAACTAATTCCAAGTTACAAGTTCTTTCGGATAATTGGTCACAGATGGATGCCAGGCTTACAACAGTGGAACAGAATGTCTCCTCTTTTCAAGACACTACCAAATGTGTTACGTCCTTGCAATCCCAGGTATCCACGTTACATACACAAGTCGAGGACCTTGAAAATCGAAATAGAAGGAACAACCTACGCATTTATAATCTGGCAGAAGGAGTTGAGGGTACAGACCCTGTCGCCTTCTTCAAGTCCTTTCTCCCGAAAGTTCTTCATTTGCCAGAGGCCCCTATGCTGAACATACAACGTGCTCACAGGCTGGGGCGTGTTGCCTCTGTAACGACGTCCTCACAGAAACCGAGGGGTGTTATTCTCTACTTCTTGGAATACACTGATTTGTTGAAAGTTCTAGCTGCTGCTAAAGCTCGTCAACCGATTACCTGGTCAGGAACTACATTATTTTTTGCGCAGGACTACTCCAGAGCTACGGCGTCAAGACGCAAGGCCTTTCTAGACATGAGACCGGTTCTTCGATCCATGGGTGCTAGATATGGTTTGTATCACCCATGTTTGTTTAAAGTCACCTACAACAACAAGACCACTTCCTATGAAGACCCAGTGCGTCTGCAGAGCTTCATCAATGCACACAAGATAGACTTAATGGATTCTTCGAGACCCTCTTCCTCTCATGGAACTTGATTGATTGGTTTGAAATTCTCTGTTAAGGCTGTTCTCCTTCACTCACTCTGTTTCTCCCCAGTTGATTGCAGGAGTTATGTTGTTGTTATTTATTTAGATAGTTACGTATATTGTTCCTTCTTTTCTCTTAGAAATGGCTAACTGATTTCTTACTTTCACGATTTCTCCACAGTTACGTTTATGTCTTGGCGTGTTTCCCCTTGGTTCCGGTTTGAGCTTCACCGCAAGGCCCGTCTGTTTCATGCTGCTCCACCTTCCCCCAACTTCTCGTTCCCTAATTGTAGGTATGTCTTTCGTTTTGTCTTTTGTCGTTTGTTTAGTATTTCTATTTCTCCTTAGTTTCGCTTCAGGCGTCCCTTTTATTCTTCTCCAGTCCTATTTTCTGTCCTACTTATCTTTGCTCACTTTTCTACTTTCTTTCTTTCCAGTATATGGCGTCGTTATCTTTTCCTCACAACTAATTTTGGTCTATTTTTTCCAGCTTTTCCTTTTTTCCTCAAAATTCTTGTTACTTGACTCTCCTTTTTATCTTTTATCTGAGTCTCATTTTCCTCTCCAACTTTCTTTATTCTTACTCATTTACATACAATGTTGCACTTGTAGAATGGTTGTGCGTTTTACAGGTTTGGATCATTATCTTTTAAATTACTTATGTCATTGAGATTTATTTCATGGAACGTAAGGGGTATGAATTCGCCCATCAAAAGGCAAAGAGTTCTCACCCATTTAGCCAAATTGAATGCTGACTTGGTGTTTTTGCAAGAGACTCATTTAACGGACGCCGAGTCATCAAAACTAAAGAGAGGGTGGGTGGGAGACGTCTTCTCATCCCCGGGTGATGGGAAACGCAACGGGGTAGCAATATTATGTCGCAAGTCACTTCCAATCTCATTTGTATCACAAGAATCTGATGGGGAGGGCAGATGGTTGCTTGTCAAATTGTTGTTAAAAGGAGTATCGGTATCTCTTCTTAATGTTTATGCCCCTACTTCGGGCGAGTCCTCCTTTTGGTCTACACTGGCTCGACAGATCACGCACGCTATGGAGGACAATTTTATAATGGCAGGGGACTGCAACCAGGTTTTTGACCCATTTATTGACAGAAATTCCAGATTCCCTTTTCTCCCTACCAAACAGCACAAATCCTTTGTTCATGCCATTAACCAACACAAACTGTTAGATGCGTGGCGTTTGTGTAACCCTACAATCAGAGAATACACTTTTTATTCACCTACCCATCACACCCAATCTAGGATTGATTATATTTTTGTGTCTCATAACATATCGCAAACCCTCACACATGCAGAGATAGGCCCTATTTTACTTTCAGACCATGCTCCTGTTGTGATTGGTATTGATATCTTACCCAAATCCTTAACTCCTAGAAGATGGCGCTTCAATAATGCGCTTCTCTTAAACCCAGACTTTACTGCTTCTTTCAATGATTTCTCTAATGAATATTTTCAACTTAATCAAACTGATTGCCTATCGTTCTCAACAATATGGGATGCATATAAGGCATCGGCAAGGGACTTTATTATCCGTTATGTTGCTAAGAAACGAAGGTCTGCCCGTTTGTACACCAAGAATCTTCTTCAAGACATTAAAAAGTTGGAACATTCTTACTACACATCACACTCGAAGGAATGTCTAGCTGCTCTTATTAATGCGAAATTACAGTTCAATAAGAAGTCGACAGATGATGCTTCCTTGTACCTGCTGAAATCTAGTGCAAAGTTTTATGGCGGCAAGAATAAGGCCGGGAAAATACTGGCTAATTACCTAAAAGTCAAGCAAAACAAGTTGAACATCGATTCGGTTTATGATAGTAATTCCAATCTAAAATTTAAGGATGAAGAAATCTTAAATGAATTCTCCTGTTTTTACCAATCTCTATATTCTTCTGAAACGCAACCCACTGATGATTCCCTCTCATGTTTCTTCTCTACTATACCAAAACTGAATCCTCCCTCTCTAGATCTGTCCCCTTTGGAATCGGACGTTACGCAACAAGAGCTGGCGGATGCGCTTCAGCACCTCAAAAAAGATAAAGCGCCTGGCCCGGATGGTTTTACCGTTGAATTTTACCTCCATTTCTCTAAGACCCTTTTACCTAAACTATACCTCTTGACAGAGTCTTTTTGCTCCTCCAAGAAATCCTCCGGTTCCTTCTCTGAGGCGCATATTTGTCTCATTCCCAAGGAGGGTAAGGACTCCAAATTCTGTAAGAATTATAGACCCATTTCCCTAGTTAATATTGATTACAAAATTTTTTCCAAAGCTCTGGCTATTAGATTAGATTCTTATTTGCCAAAATTACTGGGGAAAGAGCAGTCTGGCTTCGTAAAGGGGCGCTTTATCACTGATAACACCCGCCTTCTTTTTAACATCCTGTCTAAATCGGCTCGGTTAACGCATTCCCTAGCAGCCATAGCATTGGACGCGGAGAAGGCGTTTGATAGGGTTGAGTGGACTTATTTGTTCTACGCTCTTAACTGGTTCGGCTTTGGTCCCAAATTTATTTCTTTGGTTTCCCTTCTTTATTCTAATCCTCGGGCTGCAGTATGTGCTAATGGCTTAGTTTCTTCTTTCTTTGACCTAGGTAGGGGAGTTCGCCAAGGGTGTCCCCTATCCCCCTTTCTGTTCAATCTTGCTTTAGAACCTTTCCTCTCTAAATTACGCCACAATCCTTGCTTACACGGTTTTCAAACGTCTAACTATCATATTAAAATGGCAGCTTATGCTGATGATATTTTACTTTTTGTTTCTCAACCAAGCGAATCGATTCCTGCTTTTCTAGCTGACGTCCACGCATACTCCCTCATCTCTGGATATAAGCTGAATAACGACAAGTGCGAGATTTTACCCCTAACCAAATTTACTTTCAAACCAGAGTTTAGTGACTCTAACTTCACATGGAGCCCCAAGCACATTAAATACTTAGGATTGCATATTACACCTAATATTTCAGATACAGTGGCATTGTGTATGAGCAAGTGCAATCAGAAGCTTTCGGACCTGACCACTAGATGGCATCCTCTTTATTTATCTTGGTGGGGTCGTTTGGACACAATAAAAATGATGCTGTCGCCGATAGTCTTATATACTATATCCAATATGCCAGTTCCGATTCCTATTAAATCACTTAATAAAATTAACTCTATACTAGTTTCCTTTTTATGGAATAAAAAAACGCCCAGAATGTCCTTGCAACGGTTAATTTGCTCCAAAGATAAAGGTGGAGTTAATTTTCCGGATTTCCGAGCGTACCACCAAGCATTTCTCTTGCGCCAGGCTTCTTTTTGGTTGCTCGAGTCTACGGGTGACTGTCCGTTATGGACCTCAATCGAACGTCTTTCTATATCTCCCTTTTCTTTTCAGGAATACCTCGCCTTTTCGCGTCCGCCGCAATCTATCACGACTCCTATAATCAAACTGACTTCCAAGCTCCTTTGGCTATTGCATCCCCCTACTCAACTTACTAAAGATTCCTTCCTCCAAACACCCATTTGGCATAATAGAAATCTTCTCATTCGTAATAGACCCTTCTATTGGAAACCTTGGCGACAGAGGGGATTACTCTGGGTTCACCAATTATTTTCCCACTCCGATTTTTTGTCTTTTCCCTCGCTTAGCCAATCATTTAACCTCCTTCCCTCATTCATCACCAAATATAATCTTCTAAAGGACGCTGCGACGAATGCTATCGCCCACTTACCCGACGCATCCAGCTCTTCCAATAATCCAGATACCCTGATGCAATTTCACAACATGTTAAAGAGTGCTCCTAAAGCTTCTACCATTTATAGTTTTTTGCAGAACACTCATGTAACCGGACAGAAATCAAAAATAGAAGAAGCATGGGAACGTGATTTCCATACCTCTTGGCAAACTCCTATCTGGAAGAGCTTATGGATTAAGATTCGTAAATCCTCTAGGGCTGCCAGTATCACGCAAACACTGTTTTTCATATATAATAGGCTCTTACTAACACCACAGGCCTTACATAAACGCTTTTCAGATGTACCGGATGCATGCTGGACGTGCTCTTCTCCAAATGCTGATTTGCTCCACATGTTATTTTCGTGTACACATGTAAGTGATTTCTGGAAGCAAGTTTGGGCTCAAATTAATCTAATTTTTGGTACTGCATGTTCTTTTTCCTTCACTAATGTCTTTCTCGGCAGTCTCTCTCCTGCCTGGGAAAACACATTGTCCAATGTTAAGATTATTGACTTGCTAATTGCAGTCGCTTTTCAACAGATTACTGTTAATTGGAAAGACTCTACACAAATTTCCTATAGAGCATGGTGGTATGCTGTATGCCATAACCACAGATTGGATACTGCTTTTGTTTACCCCGCACATTTGGCAACAAAACGTCTGGCGTTATGGTCCCCTGTCACACAGTTTATTGACAGACATGCTAAACAGTTTTCCCAGATGCAACCGTCACAACAAGAGGTTCTCAAACCCCCCTGATCCCCAAATCGTTCCAATTCTTCTCTCTCCTTCTTAATATGTAAATGATGCTCAGATTTTTATGTGTATTATTAATATCTCATTTACTATTATTCACTGCTTAGTTTGTGTATCTTAGAATATGCTTTTATGTATATGTTGCTATGAGGCAATTGTCATGTATTCTTTATGGACACCTGTACGCTTCTTAATAAACACTCTTTTTGAACTTAGATATATGAGACGGTCCTGTATAGGCCTGCTTCTCTTCAGTCTTGTAATCTTGCTGTCTTTTAGTGAGAGCCGTCAAGGAGACATTTATATTATAAGTGCTTACTATTGGCTTTGACCTGACGCTGCCTTGCTTGAGAATTATAAGTACTTACTATTGTTTAACATGGCCTCATATCATCTTGTTCTCTGATTTTGACTATGGCTTTGACATGGTCTCATGCCATCCTGCTTTCTGACTTTGCCTTGCTTCTGTGTGCACAGAATTATGAGTTCTTACTATTGGCTTTGACATGGCCTCTTATGTCTGACTTTGCCTTGCTCCTGCATACACAGCAGTGCTTGCGATTCATATTCAAGGTCTTTCTGCTCCTCACTTGTTTTTTGCACCTCACTGACCAGAGTGAACTGGATATTATCTGTGGAATGTACAAACTCTGCCTCGGAGTCAAAATACAGAGGCTTGGCCAGCCACTGTCTTGGCCTTGATGCAGACTGGTACAGCCTGCTCGTTTTTTCCCAATGAGAAAGGGGCAGGGTTTTCTGGAAACTTCACCTCCCGTTGAATAATGATATTTAAGCTGGAAGCTTTCTCGAGCCAAGTGGAAGTTCACCACAGAATAGACGTATTGCTGTGGATTGGTGCTGGAACTTGAGTCCTGACTGACACCCCTACCTGGGCTGTTGAAAGGGCTTCCCCAGCTAAAGAGCGGGCAAGGATGTTGCAGAATCAGTCGGTGAGGTGTTCCTAACCACTCTCTCTCTCTCTCGTATATATTTTCAACTCTTTTCCATCTGTATATATACATATTGCATTCTATTTGAATTATTCATTTGACATCTGAGAATCTGCATTTACAGATATATTTGGCTTACTTTTTGAACATTGCATTCATCAACAGTTTTCTTTGAGTCTGCCATAATTGATATATTTGGCCTGTCTTTTTAAAAATGTTGCATTAATAAACTAGTGTGTGTTATTTTAAATGGACCAGAATTTGTTTTTCTTGGCTTGCCTTGCCTAAATGGAGTGCTGTGTCCTTTCCTCGTCTTTAGGAAGTGCTGTTCAAAGTGTATTTTTAAAGGTGCAGCGGTAAAAAGTACCCCGCCTTGGGTGAGTGCTGGGTCTTGCCTCAGCCTAAGGGGGTGTTGCAGTTAGGATCTGTCCTTTTTGCGAATAGCAGATTCATTACAGTCGCCTTATTTTGCACAAAAGAAATTGTACCTTGCACAATGTTAATTGTGCTCAATCATGCACGATATAAAAATAACTATTTGCAATACTACCGCTCTATTTCGTACACAAGTGAATTGCATTTTGCATGATGGCAATGTTTACCTTGTTTGGAAATAAGATTGAAACAATATCTTCGTGAAAATGGGTGTAAGGTAGAGTGTATTAACGGGAACGGGAAGCAGGAGAGATTTTAGGGGGATATTCACAAGAACGTGTGTTAAATATCGCAAAATTGGCTCAACACAACTTTGTACATCGCAGTCTATCACGGGAAAATAACACAGTGTTAACGTTGTATTCTCAACACAGCGGCACCATGCGATAGTCTCACGATAATGTGCCAAATGACCACGTTAAAATCAACGCAACACCGAAATATTGCGAAACACCAACGCGAAATAATTTGCGATGTCCCAAATCGTGAAACAAAAATCAGCGATAACCAGTGACAGGCCTGCAATCCCCACGTCTCATGCGGGTAAATGCACTATAAAAGCAGTGTAAAAATATTACAAAAACAAATAAACTGCGTAGCACCATGGATGCACCCGGACCGAGTTCAGAGGACAACGCGAAACCCACAAGCCCCACAGACGACCAGCAAAAAACCTCGGGGTCGGGTAAGGCCGAGGAGAAGAGGAAGACACGGTTCAGTCCGCAGGAAAATGGGATCATCATCACAGAGGTGATAGAACACTACCAACAACTGTTTGTCACATCCAACGTGTCATTGGCAACAAAGATGCAAATATGGCAGACTATCTTGGACCATGTGAATGCAGATGCAGCGTTGAGGAGGACAATGGAAGAGGTCAAGAAGCGCTGGAAGGATGTGAAGGCCAAAACCAAGAAGAAACTCAATGCCAACATGAAAGCAGCAACGGAGATTGGAGGTGGGTGTCCAGCGGCACACAAGGAGCTGGATGACATGGAGAAAATGGTGGCCACAGTCAGCAGTCTGGATACGGTGTCCGGAGTTGTGGCACCGGACACTGCTCAACATGACCTGATACAACATCAACAGGGTGAGTACCGGTCAGGGACTGCGGGGACGGGGGAGATAGGCACAATGGCACACATGCACAATTAAGCAGCGCACACTGCACACCCACAATGACTCTGGATCATGTCCCTGACACCCGTGGCGCACTGCAGCACACATACAAACACCAAGTAGGCCCCCGTCCACAACGTGCCCAAGGGGGTCCCACCCCACACATCTACAACGACAATGCAAGTGACACTACACAACGATTAGCATGGCTGCAGTCCAATCATCATGACATTGTGCACGCCACAAGACTGAGGTGGCTGAGTGTGGACCACATCCGGAAAGGAGCAGGCCACACTCCGACACATCCACGTGCACAAACCACCCCTGACGCAACAAAACATCTGCAGACAAACCATGCCCAAGAGTCACAGCTCGACCAAGAGACCAATATACCCAAGTCCGAAACATCCCAGCACTGTAAAAAGCACAGAAGTGGAAGGCACACCACCTGAAAGGGATAAGGGGCAGCCTAATCTGAGCAGCAGGGGCGACTCACCCACAATGCAGCACACACACATAGCAATAACAGCACATCAACATGGACGACAATGTGGTACAAAGTGCAACACTCCCACGACAGAACAGAGGACACAACTGGTTCCGCCTATGCGTAGAAACTGGCCAATCACAACTGGCATAGCAGGAAACTGTGGGATGAAAATGTACACGTACAACCTCATATCTGTGATGTAGTTCAAATGTCCACTGTCCCGCATCAAATAGTCAGCTCCTCCCAAACAGTTACAATGTACATTGCCATGAAGTCCCGGCGTAAACACGAACAATGCATCAACATACAAGTCAACACAATGTGAAAATGTATCTCCCCTTCACATAGCAGAGGGACAATCAACACCTCCTGCAGAGCAGACCAGACAACTCATCAGTGATGATGAGGAGGACCTCTACACCTTCGACACCGACGCCCTACAACAGTTCATGGATGTCTTAGGCAACCCACCTCCAGGAGCAGGGCAGTCCAGCTGCATCCAGGAGACCCCACCCCCTGCACAGACCACACAGCAGGAAGCACACACCACCACGGATGTCTCCCAGCACCTCACAGAAGCACACATCACATTCCAAGGTGCTAGACTGCCAGAAGGAGCTGGCTGAACAGGTGCGGGTGTGGTACGAACTCATGGCAGCCAAACTCAATTACATACGTGGGTGTCTAATTCCCATCAGGGACCACTTACACTCACCAACGGGGACACACACTGCGACATAGCCACAAGCATTTGTGCATTTTCAGTACTGAACCACGCCCAGAGCCCCGGGACAATCATTCACACCCATACGCTGGACATGCGTACGCCGGCCCAGTCCACTCCTCTTACGTATGAAGGGGGGACAACAGAGCTACATGTACAAGGTCTTACCCACTGCCTGGGGTGACATGGTTGCGTCTGCTGTACAACGCACAATGTAATGTGGTAGGGCCCTCATGCATACGTAATGAGCACACAGACACACTTTGATAGTCAGTTGAACTGGCTACGGGCACGTCCGCCCGGCCACCCTTTATTACCAGGGTCACCTGACCAGTGACGCCTTTGCTGGATGGGTGTGGGATGAGTATGAGCCAGCCCTCAGGGAGTGGTTGGTGCTGGCAAAAACTTGAGCAGTGTTCACCATTAAAGCGGAAACAGAAAACACCAACATAACACAAACAACTGCGAAGCATCATGTTGGTAGCCGGAGCAAGTACAGAGATCACCCAATATTCAATTAGAAGGGTCGACAAGTCGCAGTGCACTGAGGTAGGGGCACCAGAGCTGATCGTGTTCATGTGAAGAAATTGTCCAAGATTGTGTCCCTTTGGGATATTCCTGCTGCAGCTGCAGTAGGGTGTGTTACCCCTGCCACATCTTCCCCATCATCGCCCCAGGTCTTCCCCACTGCCTGAGGTGACATAGTTGCGTCCGCAGTCCACAGCACGTACCTCATCCATAGCTCCTGGTGTGTAGCTGGACTACCACCTCCAGTCTGCATTGCTACATTCTGGTTGTTGCCTCCTGCCCTCCCACTGTCCATGCCTTCACCTCTCCGCACACTGGGCACATCTTCCCCATCATCGTCCCAGGTCTTCCCCACTGCCTGAGGTGACATTGTTGCGTGAGCTGTCCACATCAAAAAATATCTATTGGAAAGCGTTGTGGTGCAGTGAGTTGGTGGCACATGAAGAGCTGAGCAGGGTACAAAGCTGATGATTGCATCCAAGACATGTGTGAGCAACTCGGATAGTCTTGCTGTCAGACTCTTTCGACTCTGGCAGTTGTTGGTTGGAGGTGGTCCTGGCGGTAGTGGCGTGTGCTTCCTGCTGTGATACATCGTCCGGGCAGATCAGGACTCGATTTGATGTGTGAGCCCTGGAGGACCGCAGTTGAGGCCGGAGGCAGCGGACAGCGCAGGGCCACAGACACATGGCTTTGATGAGCCCCAGGCCATCGACACAGAGGCCATCCAATAGTCAATCAGACAGGGTCCATTACTTGAGCTGCACAGAGTTAGTAGCCCGGATGCACTGCGGCCGGCACAGGCACACCGCCACAGGACGATGACTTGTGATGCACTGAGGTAGGGCCACGAAAGCTGAGCGGGTCCTCGTTGATGTCGAAGGTGAATGTCGCGGAGTGTTTCAGGGGACAGTGGAAGGTGTTCTTCCAGGGCATGATGCAGAGGACAGAGGGAAGCTGAAACAGGCAAATGGAGGAGTAGAATGCTACAGACTCCTTTTTACCACCAAGTCAGTATCAGCTACATGATGATGAAGACAACCCCCAGGCCATAGACCCAGATGCCACCAAAGTTCAACCAGAGAGTGTCCATGAATTTCGGGGCACAGAGTCAGTGGCACAAGGGCTGAAAGGGGATGCAGTCTGCAATGAGGCCTATACAATGATAAAAACTCTGCCATAAATAAATCAAGGCTCAGATCCAAATGTTTGACCTACTGGATTGCAGTGTAGGCCGGAGGCAGTGTTTAGCATGGGCCCACAGCCACGTGTCATTGGCTTGCGATGCACAGAGTTAGTGGCACCACAGCAGTTGTTGGTAG
Organism: Triturus cristatus; assembly: GCF_964204655.1. Classification (NCBI taxonomy): domain Eukaryota; kingdom Metazoa; phylum Chordata; class Amphibia; order Caudata; family Salamandridae; genus Triturus; species Triturus cristatus. The sequence goes on from NC_140581.1 coordinate 1,163,700,682, forward strand.
TGTTCGATCACCTCCATAACGAGGATCCTTTTTTCCTCCGGACTGAACCACGTCTTCCTCTTACTCCTCTCCTTGCGTACAATGATATGAACTCTGCCATACAGAAATCAAGACTCAGTTCCAAATGTGTGACCTCCTAGACCGCAGTGTAGGCCGAAGGCAGTAGTCAGCAAGTGACGAAAGAGAGGTGCCGTTCGGATGCTATGCACAGAGTTGGTGGCACCACATCGAAGGGAGTACAGTGATATAAACTCAGCCATAAAGTGTGTACTCTGCCATGGCATAATCAAGACTCAGTCCCAAATGTGTGACCTATTTGACCGCTGAGTAGGCCGGTGGAGTACATCAACGAGAAAGGAGTGCTGCGGGCCTGTTTCGGGGAGGACAGTGATGGTCTGAGGAGGCTGCCAAGGTCGCGGGCCTCAGGCTTTGAGCTTGCACAGGCACGTGGTGGGCCCTCTTTGACACACGCCAGTGTCGGAAGGTGAGCAGTGTGGCCTGGTTATGCAGGGGCGGCCATGACAGGTCTGGGGACCTGCGGCCTGGGGTACAGCAGGCGCACTTGGTCGCAGGCACCGCCGCTCATGGTGTTGGCCTAGTGGCGGGCTGGGAGGCGCCGCCCTGGCAGTCACGTTGGCCATTCCGGAAGAGAACCACGCTACAGGCTTTTTATTCACACCCCTAAGCTGGCCTGGTGTACGCCGGGCCAGCCCACTCCGCTCACGCTTACAGGGGGGGACATAATGAGCTACTTTCCACGCTCTTCCCCACTGCCTGGGGTAACATGGTTGCGTCCACTGTTCACTACACTCCAAACACCAGCAGCATATGTCGACATGGGCATGTCTGTGGTCTGCATACTGCAGTCTGTCCAGCACTTCCACGCCACACTTGGCATTGTGTACATTCTCATTCATGGGTCACTTGTCTCCTTCGCACATGCATGGTTCCCACCTCTCCCCACATTCTGCTATTGTGTGGCTGAGGTGCCATGCCATTGATGGCTTGTGTACATGGCTTTCCCGGGTCACCACAGTAAGTTGTGCTGTCATATCTTGTAGGTGGGCATGTTGTTTGGCATGTTGTGTGTGAGTTTGTAACGTGTGCATTCCCAGAGTTGTGAGTTGCATGATTGTGGAGTTGAGGTGTGTGGTGTGTCCATTTGGTACTTACCAACGAGCAATGCATTCCCATAGGTGCCAGCCTTAAAGCGCTTATTGATGATGGACTGTCAGAAGATGAAGGAATCATGCACACTGCCTGGGTAGTGGGCAATGACATTGGTTAAGAGTCCACGGTGGTCCACTATTGCCTGCACATTGATGGAATGTGTGTGCTTCCTGTTGCGGTAATTGTGTGCAGTGGCGGCAGGGGGCACGAGGAGTACATGTGTGCAGTCTAATGCCCCCAACATGTGCGGGAAGGCAGCTATGGCGTAGAAGCCTTGCTTGAATTCCAGCTGTTCCTGCGCAGTGTGTGGGAAGTGAAGGTACTGGGGTTCCAAGCTGATTATGGCATCCAAGACAGGTGTGAGGAACTTTGATAGGGCTGGCTGTGAGACTCCTCCGACTCTGGCAGTTGTTGGTTGGAAGGTCCCAGAGGCCAACATGTGCAGCACAGCCAGCAGCTTTGTCTGCAGAGGGATGTTGGTTGTCCGCTGTGTTGGTACCATCAGCTTGTGGGCAATGATGGTCAGGATACCTAGGATGGTTGTCTTTTTGAGCCTGTAGTGGGCAATGACATCCTCTGGTGTTAAGTCTGTGAGGCTGGTGCGTTTTCTGAAGGTACGCTGTCTTTGTCTGCTCTGTCTCTGTAGTGGTTGGGGAGGGGGGAGGCGGGAGGGGGGAGTCCGGAGGAGTGGTGGGCCTGGGGGTGGTTGAGGAGGGTTTTGTGGCCCTCTTGGGGCTCTGAGCTGCATGATGATTAGCTCCATGGCATCTGTTGTTCTTCAGGTGTGGCTCTGGGCTGGGCTTCCTTTATAGTGCAGTGTGTCCGACTTAACATCAGGTCAGAGCAGGTGTTAAATCCCTGCTGCTAACGCCTACTCTGCATCTCATTAGCGTTAGTTGCCGGTGTCATCTATGGTGATGTTTCTTACAGCTGCTATCGCAGGAAAACTGGTGATATCGGCTGCTAGCACCAGCTTGTGAATGGTGCGATAAATTTATCGCAACTTTGGCGGCGATAAAGTGCCGCTAACACAGTGATAGGTCCGTGAGAATAGGCCCCTTAGTGTTTTTACAATTGATCGGATAGTGGGTAAAAATTTGTACTTGTTGATTTTAAAAATCTTGTATGGGGTGGCTAGGGTTCATTAGTAATAGATTTTTTTTGTGTAAATGTAAATGTTTTAAGATGACTGGAGTTTTTTTTAAGTGGTATGTTTATTTTGCATTATGTGTGTACACGAACTGTTTGTATTGCCTTGTTAGGCATGAAATCAAACTGTTAATAAAAATGTAATACAATCAAAAAGAGATGGGCCCATAATATTTGATTTAAAGTAAAAGCTAAATAAAACACTTTGCGTGATAGAGAAAGGGCTACATCACCTCGGGAGGTGGATCAGTATTGACCATACTTCAACTATCGAACATGAGGGGGGCATGGTTATGCGCGGCTGTGGGATGGCCGCGTTTTAAGGCAGCTCTGGACCCGTCGTCCGAAACCCACTGATCCGACACACTAATCCGTGTCCCGAAGAGGGAGACCAATGCCTGAGGTGCTCGGGACCTGACCGAGCCACTTCCTTGATCAGCCGGGCTTGGACCGCTGGAACTTGGGGTCTGCCTGCAACTCGAGACCGCGTCCATGAGTGAATCCTGAGGCCGCGGAGGCCGCGCCGGCATGGGGGTGAGCCATAAATCTACATCGCGGCTTGCGGCCCAGTCTGCGAGTTGTTGACCTGCCAGAATCGCCCGCAAGAGTGTTCTCTCTTCCCCCGAGGACCTGCGGTGTTTGAATCCTGTAGCGGTGAGTTTGTCTGCCCTGGGAGGGTGCGCTGGTGCGACTCGTGCCTCCCTGCAGCTGTGTGGTCTGCCTCCCCCCCTCCAAAGAGACAGTGCTGGCAGCAGGCGATGGTGGGTCCTGAGGGGAGCAAGCTCCTACAGCCCACAGGTGCCTCTCCGGGTGCGTCCATCTCGGCGTTGGGGTGATCAGACAATGCGGAGACCGAGGGGGGTCTCATTCCCAGTCTGCGGTGCCACCTAGAATTGGGTGGTGAAAACTCCGCTGCCAGTGTGGGCCCCCACTCCCATTTGGAATTAGCTGGATGCCTTGTGAAGTATTTGGCAGGGCCCTTGGAGCGGAGAGAGACACAAGACGGCCCAACCCTGCTCAGTCAAGGCACGATGTCGGGCGGCAAAGGCCTAAAGTGGCGCAGCAGAGCAAGCTGGACAGGTACACCTGCCCCAGGGCTCCTGTCCCAGAGCGTCCCTCCCGGGGGGGTCTGCCGTGGGTCGGAGGGTGAAACCCCCGAACTGACCCTGAAAGACATGATGGAGGCAATCGCTGGGGTGCGGACTTCAATGGAGCAACGGACCAACACCATCATGGTAGAAATGACATTGATTAGGGCGGACCTCACCAAAACACACGAAAAGGTCAAGCAGCTGGAAGTAATCACCAAAAGCCTGGTAGACGACATCTCACAGCTCCAGACTGACGTTAATGTCCTCCAAACCTTCAGGAAGCTTGCAGAAGATAAGCTGGATGACTACGAAGGGCGCTCCCGGCGCAACAACTTCCGCATCCTTGGTGTGCCGGAGAAGTCGGAGGGGCAGGCTCCAGACCTGTTTGTTGAGGACCTTATTCTCAACCATCTTGTTCCTAAAGGCCTCTCAAAATTCTTTGTGGTTGAGAGGGCCCACAGAGCCCCTCCCCGTCCTATTTTGGCCAGACTCCTAAACTTCAGGGACCGGGATGTGATATTGCAGAGTGCCAGAAGCTCACCGCCTCTCAAATATGAAAATTCCACTGTTTCTTTCTTCTCGGATTTCACACAGGCTGTGCAGAAGCAGAGACAGTCCTTCCTAGCCGTTAAAAAGACTCTCAGAGACAAAGGGATAAAGTACGCTATGCTCCTACCTGCCTGACTGTGGGTCAAGGCAAATGGAAATGCCTGGTTTCTTGAGCATCCAGAGGCGGTGGTGGACTGACTTGAGGGTTGGAGAGATGCCGGGGAGCACAACCCACGCTGACTCTCGTCCTGCCTGGTCTCACATACAACGTCTGTTCTTGCTTTGGCTGGCCCTAATCTTGGTTTTTGTACACTCTTATAGCTGAGGTCGAAATTCTGCTGGCAATGCTTTCGTGCGGAATTCTGCACTTTCGGACCAGCAACTTATTTCTCCTGTTTCTTAAAACACTGCTGGTTGCCCCACTTGGGAAATAACGTTTTCTTCTTCCCCTTTTTTAGGGGGTGGGTGGAGGGGCAGAGGGTTGGAACTTCTTTCCCCACATTTAACTACTGTTATCTTTTTGGGGGCGACAGGCACTCTGCACAGTTCGTTCAATGGGCTGGTTAATGCCCAGAGTGCAGGGGGCAGGGAGGGGGGTCTCGGGTTGGGGGTAATTGTTTGTTAGTTGTTGTTCAATTGGCATCACTGATTAATATGGCTCTGGGAGGAGGACTCCCGCAGGATCCACTGTTATGGGAACGCACTGGGATAAAAGTTTTACCTTAATAAGTTGGAATGTAAATGGGCTGGGGGACAAGGTGAAACGTACCCTCATCCTGCAACACCTAAAGCGCCACTCTCCAGATGTGGTCTTCCTCCAGGAATCACATCTTGTTGGTAACACGTGTAAAGCCCTAAACAGATGGGGGTATAGGCTCATGGCCCACTCCGGCTTCACTTCTGGGTCTAGGGGTGTGGGAATCATGGTTAAAAACTCCTTCCCCTTCTCAGTCCAATCTTCGCACTCCGACGGGCGTGGGAGGTATGTCGCAATCACTGGTCAGTGGGAGGGTAATACGTTAACCCTAGAGTCGGTATATGTCCCACCCGGGCTGCAAAGCCAAGCATTCACGGACCTAGGTACTCAACTGCTCTCCCTTCCGGAGGGCCTGCTGCTGGTGGGAGGCGACTTCAATGCTGTGGCATCCGGTGAGGTGAGCCCATCGAGTCATTAGCTCACTGACCTCCTGGAGGCGTTTGGCCTATCGGACGCTTGGAGGGCACTCCACCCAGGGTACATGCAATACACTTTTTTCTTGGGTGCACACCGTAGCTCCTCAAGCATTGACTATTTACTCCTGCCTGCTTTCCAACTCATGCACCTACACGAGGTTCGTCACCTTGCGCGCAGCATCTCTTACCACTCCCCTGTGTGGGCCAAGCTGGTTCTGGGGGACCAGCGGGTTGACACGGCAGCGCCCACAAATCCTTGGTACTTGCGAAGCCCAGCTGTTTGCAAAGACCTTTTGAAAGCCATCGACTGTTACTTTCAGGAGAACCTTGGCTCTGTTGACTCCCGCCAAATACTCTGGGAAGTGTTCAAATCGGTTATTAGAGGAACAGCCCTCTCTCGTATAGCGGGAGTCAGGAAAGAAAAATTTAAAGAGCTTAAGACGATTGAGGGTGAGATCCTTCGACTGGAAGCAGACCTTGGTGGGGGAACGCTCCAGAAACACTGCACCTCTTGCAACTGAAGAAAGATGAATATAAGGACATTGCCACAGACCGGGACAAATCCTTGGGAAAAGAGAGAGATGGTAGGGTGTACGAATGGGGTGACAAAGCTGGGAAGCTACTTGCCTGGTTGGACAAGAAGGAAAGGGCCAACAGACTTGTTCCCGAACTGACGGTCGACACAGGTGCAAAGATCACGGATCCCAATCACATTGCCGGGGAGTTCGCTGAAACACTGTAGCACTGTGTATCAGGCACAATCGTCCCTCCTTGAATCGGACTCTGCTGATCTCCTGCAAGATATCCAACTCCCAGTCCGCTCCAAGGATGATAAGAACTTTTTGGACAGTGACATCACCAATGACGAGATCGCGCAGGCGATCAGAAACCTTCGACAGGGAAAGGTGCTCGGTCTTAATGGGCTACCTATCGAGCTCTACAAATTACGTCCCGACAAACTCACCCTGCATCTGAGGGCTATGTATGAAGAGAGTAGGAGAGTGGAAGCGTTGCCGCCTGACCAACGTCTGGCGTTGATAGTGGTCATCCCCAAGGAGGGAAATCCTAGAGATAGATGCGCCTCCTTCCGACCCATCTCCCTGCTTAATGCGGAGCCAAAAATCCTTGACAAACTCTTGACTACTCGCATGTCGCGGGTAATTAGTGCCTTGGTACACCCGGACCAATCAGGCTTTATGGCCCAGCGCAATACGGCCCTGAATTTGCGATGAGTGCGTGGAGTACTGGGAAGGGCAGATACCATCCGGGAGGCTGCTGTGATTTTGTCTCTGGACGCCTCCATGGCGTTTGATACTATTGAATGGCCTTACCTCTTTGCTGTCCTTTCCAAGTTGGGGTTTGGCCCGGAATTTGTATCATGGGTCAGACTCTTCTATTCGGCGCCTCTGGCTCAGGTAATAGTGAATAACAAACGGTAAGACTCCTTTGGTCTAATTCGGGGTACCAGACAGGGGTGTCCGCTGTCGCCCCTGCTCTTCGCCCTTCCATTGGAGCCTCTCATGGCCTGGATCCGGCGTGACCCGGTCATATGCCGTCTGCAGTGGTTGGCGGAGTGGGAGGATCGCATTTCGCTTTAAGCAGATGATATTCTCCTTTACTTGGCCTCCCCCAAGATGTCTCTCAGATGTGTTTTAGACATCTTCACATCCTCCGGCAGATTCTCTCGCTAATCTATCAGTTGGAATAAATCTCTCCTCTACACACTGGGTGGCGATGCTCCGGCACTCCCCAGAGATTGTCCAATACAAGTGGTGAAGGATGGGTTTCACTACCTAGGGATCTTTGTCACCATAGACCCCAAGCTTCGCTACGAGAAGAATCTGCTTCCGCCCTTGCAACGCCTGTGGCGTGATGTTGCTAACTGGAGGGCTCTCCCTCTTTCGCTGCTCGGCCGAGCTGCTCTTTTTAAGATGATGCCCCTGCCCCGCTTCCTCTATGCCTTATAAAACTATCCCGCACCAGTCCCCGCGTGGTATTTTAAAGAAATCGAAGGCTTACAGAGGCAGTTGTTATGGGATGGGAGACCTAGAATTGCACTCAACAAATTAGTTCTCAACTGGTTCGATGGTGGTATAAGTCTCCCTGGCATTAGGAAATACTATTGGGCAGCCCACCTTGCTTCCATCAATCAAGGTACATACCATACACCGGGTGATCCGGGCTTTGCCATGGACAGGTGGCTAATGCCGGATGGGAAATACAACAGAGTCCTGTATGCGAAACCAAGGAAAATCTCCTTAACTGGGCCCACCAGGCACTCTTTCCATATTTGGCATACGGTAAACAGGAGTCTGGGTTGGGATCGTAGACTGACGCTGGCGACCCCCTTATGGGATTCGAAGCAGCTCGGTAGCCTACATTCTTCTAAGGGTTTTGACAAGTGGGACCTCATCGGTATCTCTTTGATAGGTGACCTCTGGGTGAAGGGTGACATGATTAGTTTTGACAAGCTACAACAGCATTTCGAGCTCACAAACAGAGTTTTTCCGCTACCTGCAGGTCCGCCATGCACTGGTCACAACCTTACAGAAGGGTTCCTCCCTCCCCGAGTCCTCCCCTCTAGAAGACAGGTTATTGGATGGGTTGCTTCCACAGAAGGCCATATCACTAACTTACAAAAAGCTGATCAATAACACACCGGATCCCCTTGATAAACTGCATGATTCTTGGGGTAGGGACGGCTTAGTACTTGATGAGGAAGAGTGGCAAGAAGCGGTGGCCTCCCCTCGTGAGGTGGCAATCTCCACACGTCTCCGCCTGGTTCACTTGAAAATTCTTCACAGAACTTACGTCAACGGGCCTCAGCTGGACCGCATGGGAAGAGGGGTGGGAGGCGCTTGCAGATGACAGTGTGGCCAGGTAGGCACCTTTATGCATATTCTTTGGGAGTGTGAGCAGATTCAGATGTATTGGAGGGGGATACATGCAGTCATGAGGGATGTCCTATACAAAGATATCCACCCAGAGGTCAAGAGATGTTTGCTTAATGTTTGGGAACCCACTGACTTGACAGGGGTAGAGAAACTATGGGTCACCCTGGGAGCTATTGTTGCAAAGCGAGACATAGCTCAGCAATGGGGGGGGCATCATCCCTGACACTTGCCTCATGGAAAAGGAATCTTGATTGGTGCATGTTCAGGGAGAAAACAGTCTATGTAGCAAGAGGCTGCCCAAAAATATGGTCCCTAGTGTGGGCCAAATGGAACGCCTACAGGGGAGATATATGTGTCGCACCGACAGCCCCCGTTGAAGACGAATCTGTGTCCCCTTGATGCGCATCCCAACCCATGTGATGTATTATTGTGATTACCTAGATTCCCAGAATATTTGCCATATGAACTAGTACTTTTATTTCTCTCCATGTGATATGCCGAATTTTTGTTCATGTTACCAAAATTAATAAAATGATATATAAGAAAAAATAAAAAAAATAAAAAATATCGAACCTGAGTAAGCAAAATTGCAGTTTCTTTCCAAAGGCTTTATGTCCCACCATAGCTAATTCAGAGAACAACTATATGAAACCACATTATCATTGGACTAGGTATGTCTGGATGCAGAGCAACCTCAAGACTTAGAGATAGGTACAACAGATTAGCATGAGCAATGAAACATCGCAGTGCCAGGTTACAGTTACGCTAAAGAAGCAAATTCATCTACAAGGTTGCAGCCAACAAATTAGATATGTGAATTTCTGATGAGTCAAAATAATTTTGTGTTCTGTATTATTGCATATATATATAAATGCTCACATATTCGTCTGGTCTTTTTCTGCTGAATAATGAAAGTACTTTTAAATGGAACTGAAGACGGCTTAAAATTCAATGAGAAATTCCGATCGATTTGACCTCTATGAGGTAATGATTGTTTTAACCGTGACCCGGTTGTCTTGGCACAGGCATTAGAAGTTCAAATGTAATCCAAGAGCACAGATCTATGCAGTGAATCAGTGCTTAATTTGTAAAGTAATGACTGGCCATGCCCAAACCTCTGCTCAGAAGACCACAGCCTGTGTTATTAAATGTCAGCTCTGCTGAATATCAAGGCTGCACAGTCTTCAATCCACCTTAGGACTCTAATCCACTGCCAAACACTGCCTGTCCCATATCTCACTCTTGCAGGTTTCTTCTTTCTCCCTTTGTGAGGGTTTTTCCATCTTTCTCTTCCTCCTTCTTTCCCCGTTATGTGTTTTTCCCTCTCATGCTCTCAGGAAATGTCTGACGAGAAAAAATAAGTGAAAGTCCCCAAATATGAGTGCCGGTGGAGCCCACCGGCAACCACTGGCTCAAATTAAGCACTGGTGAAGATACCTGCTCTGTAACAGTTTAAGATGACAAATTCATGATTTTCATAGACTGGCTGAGGTACTAAACAATATGGCAGACATTCCTTCTTCATGAGTGTTAGAAATGACCATCAGATACTTGAACCTGGACAGTTCAATAAGACACATGATCTGAGCACTGTTAGGATTCATCAGTTCCAGTTTTCATTTTAATTCTTCACAGGCTTGTGAAATTTACTTGGTCCATCTCTGTGGGTTTACGACAATGCAATGCAAGCCTTTACCATGCAGACCTTTTTCAGACACTCTTTAACACGCATGCCTTTATCATGGAATTAGATAGACTATTATTATAATTACCTTAACTGTGCATACAGTTGCCACGCATTTGTTTACCATACAATTTCTTCATGGCAGTTTGAAAGATTATTCTCCAGCTATATATCACATTCAACAGCAGGTGCGGGTTCAGCATTTTACTAACCTCTACTGTTATGGGCCCGGGTTAGGCCCATGTAGAAACGCTGCACATTTTCTTACATTGTCCTCTTTCTGCACAAAAACATTTCATTGTAACCCTTTGCACATATTTGCGTGTATGACAATGTTCGTTTAGTGTCTCTGAAACGGCTTTACTTATACATCTGGCTTCTTTCAACATTATCATGATGCCTCGAACACTGAGGGCAAGGCCTTTACACACGGTGTACAAATGTAATTCTATCTCAATCCATGGGGTGACAGGGCTATCTGCATGTCCATAATTATACTAATCTGCATATACATCACAAGGATGATTTTTATTATAAATAAAGAAGCATTTTCGGGGGTTAGAAAGAGGAGACACTTCTGCGGACATCAAGAGGTCCCTGCCTGCTGAGGCTTTACTAAGCAGCTGCCTAACACCTCTGTGAGGGATGTCCAGTTCTTGACCAAGGCAGAGTCGTATATTCTGCCCCGCCAGGTAATGGAGTTAGATCATCCTGTGGGGGGATTCTTGACTGTACTGAAACATACACTCTAGACCCACATAGAGTAGGGATTGCATAGTAAGAGTATGCCTGATTACTACCTTGTTTTATATGCCTGCATATATACACTGTTTTAGCACCATGGTGGAAATATACGTGCTATTAACTATTTTGGTGCTCGTAATCACTTTCATATGCTTATGTCTACTGATTATTGCAGCACATCTATTCTATACAAGAATAACTTTGGGTCAATAAATATATTGAAAAATCCCATTGTGTATTTTCTGTACACTTCTCTGAGAACAAGTGTGCACGAGTGACTGAGTAAAGGGGTTTCTAGATCTGTTACCAGAATCCCTGAGGGGTCAGGGTTGTCATGTTCAGAGGTTACCAGAAAACATTTACTCCCTGTTTAGGCTAGGGAGGCTTATGGTGGCACTTGGAGCTAGCTGGTCTCTGAGCCACCATATACCACGGGGTGTGTGGAATCGATCTAAGCACCTCACCCAAAGTTTATGTTGTCCACAAAAGCGTAGATCCTATGGATTATTGGGAACTACATGACACTACTCTTCACCTTGCACTGCCCAGATGCTGTATAGCCAAGTTCAGTGCACTTTGGCCAGTAGCAGTTCTATAGCATCTGGCCAGGATTTATTCTCCTTGAATGATACAAGAATGATACAAGAGAGGATATAGCATCCCTGAAGCCAGGTAATGATCCAGGTCTTGATCTTATTCCGGGAGATTTGTATCAATCAGGCATCAAGATCTGGGCTTGGTTTATCAATATCTTATCTAATGCTATTATGGTGGTTGTTTCCCACTCTGACTTTCGCAGAGGAGCTGTTACAATTTCAAATGATAAAAAGGGTGTAAGATCCGATCCCAGTAATTATAGGCCTTTTAGCATCATTTACTTTCTTCTAAAGGTATTTTGCCGCCAGGTTTTAGCCAAATTGCAGCAGTGGGTCTTTGAGCAAAACATCCTATCCCCATTTCAGGCTGGGTTCAGATGTAAAAAGTTGGAACAGTTGGAAAAATGTGTTTTTCCCTACTTCAAAGCATATCTCTCCCATAGGTTAACATCAGGATTACCTTGTTACATTTTATAGGTTTAATTTCCAATTGGGAAAAGATAGACATTTGAAGTTGGGGGTCTCTGGACTTACAATTTAAAATCCCAACGGATAGTGAAATTGGATTTTAAGTTGCAAGTCTGATAATGCCACTTTTAGAAAGTTGGTATTTTATTACTTAAACCATTCTGTGCCTCTGCCTGTCCCTAAATACACATCTGGGGTGGGTGATAACTGGGCATTATGCATTCCCTTTAGACAGTCACACACAAATGAAGCTGAGGTGTGCCTAACGGGCCTTTAACATTCTTATGGGTCATCCTGGGCAGGATGAGAGGGAGGTGCAGGCACTTGCACCTAAATAGGGCTGTACCTGTCCCCACACAAAGCTGCATACCCGCCTTTAGTTAGTCTGGAGCCAAAGCAGGGACAAAATGGACCTTGTGTACTTCAAAGACCACCGTTTGAAGTCTTCTCCACTTCAAAGGCATAGATGGGTATACGTACTGGAAATTTGATACCATGACTTTAGTACACTTCTGGATCTGAGGATATTCCGCCAGAAAGAAGAACTTCTGTGCTGCCAGGAGGGACTGCCACTCTGCTGAACTGCTTTGCTGTGTTGGTCTGCTACTTGCTGCCTTTTGCCTAGAAGTTGGAAGGACTGGACCTGCATCTCTGCCTCCTGTTTTGAAGTCTCAAGGCCATCAAAGACTTTCTTCAGCTCTGCTTTAGCTGCTGGACTGCCAACTGTGAGTACTAACCTGCCAAGAGGTGCCGATTCAGTCCTGAGCCTTGAAAGTGGGTTCTGCATCTATTTTTCTTATAAAACCGACACATCTCCTTTGAAGTTGACGCAGTGCCGCACCGTAAACATCCCTGCATGGCTCAATGATGACGTGAGACCCAACTGTGAGGCTTGACAATGACACAGCACCTTCATCATAAAGGGGTTCGACGACGACGCGGGACCCGCCTGTATGACTCAGAACCGATAAGTCTGGCTCTCGACATTGATGCATCCTCCGGAAAGATACTGTTTAGCGCGAAAATTGCATGGCTCCTACTATATCCAACCAACACTCGATCACAGTCGGCCTGACCCTTTGATTTAACCCCCGTCAAGCACGACCAGATGTCCCTGCTTGGAGCTTTATGTTTTAAAGCACTATATTGCAGTTTAATCTTTATATATTCATGGCTCAAGTTCTGCTTATTGGATTTTTGTCATTTTGGTCTTGTTTGACTCCTAAAAATGCTCCTCATTTTTCTAAACTGATATGGAGTCTTTTCATGGTGTTTTCACTGTGTTGCTGTCATTAAAGTGTTGCACAAATACTGTTCAGATTGCCTCTTAAGCCTGACAGCTCTGTGCCAAGCTACCAGAGGATGAGCACAGGTTAATTTAGGTTGTGTATCTGACTTAACCTGACTAGGACTGTGGTCCATATTTGGCGCAGGGTGTAGACCTTTGCCAACTAGAGACCCAATTTCTGACAGACACTATGTAGTGTCTGCTTTTTTATTATTGAATTACATCTGCGATGTTAATATTTACCTACATTAAAGTTTAAAGTTCTGCAACAGCTATGTCAGAATGGATCCATTTTATCATATTGTATTTTGCACACAATTGTAGGGTTTTTATTAAAGGAATTTTAATTGGCCTCATTTTAGCTATGTTACTCATGACATCTGTACTTTGATTCTATTTGTTTGACCAAAGATATTATGGTGAACATGTAGATTAATATATTATCACGGGAAATAGAAGACAGTAACGATGGGTGCCATGGCAGCCCAGGAGAGGCTTATGCTACTTGTGGTGTCTCAAGTGATTGTATATTTTCTGTGCTATATTAATGTCAATCTTGTAAATGTATTGTTTTTTGTGATGAATTTTTCTGAATGGTGTGTTTAACTGTTTTGTACTGCTTTTATGGTCTTTGACTGAAATAAAGTAAATTTACTACTGCTACAACTTAAAAAAGGCATTACCTCCTTAGGAAAATCATTAAATAAAACAGCCCCTTATAACTATGAATTTACTTACATATTTTCATTTTAAAAATTCCTGGTTTGAATTTTTTATAAGTGCCTCCACCAACATCGTGGACATTAAATACAAATAAGGTCACAATTAAAACACTAAAAATAACATTCTACTAAAAGTAATTGTTTTGTCATGATCGAAAAGCACAAAAATAAATTAATCTGATGCATAGTCTGTTAATAATTATAGTCGTAATTCACAAGCTGTATAAAATCGGTCATCCACCACCATGTTGTATAGACTGGGACACAGCTCTCTGAAGTGATGATACGTGTTTCTTACAGGAGGAGATTCTGAAAGAGTGTTCACCTAACAAACACTGCCACCTTCATTTCTAAGTAAGTAGTGCTACTAAAAAGATGATACATTAGCAGTTTAACATGGAAATATTTGGTAAAACAAATTTGTTTTTTAACCAAATTCTAAATAATCCACTGATTACTTTCTGAGGAAAAAGAAAGGGACAGAAAATCATATCTGTGCAGTAGCACATTGGAAAAGCATCAATTTAATAGACATTGTAGTAAATATTATTTCTAATATGCATTTTTAATGTAATGCATTTTCAAGAAATATGGTCTTTACAGTTATTGGGTATTATTTACAAATTATATTTCTGAGAAAAAATGTATTCATTTAAAAGGTAATTTAAAATGGAGACTGGATGGGGGTAGATTTACTATTCTAATTCTACTCAGGGCTTGACTCAGTGAAGGTGCTTAACACTGGATGAGGGACAGAATAGATCAAATGTATACTGATGCTGGCTTTTACAAATAACATTTTAAATGTTTTACACCTTAAGCATGAGAAATGGACAGTAAGCATTTCCACATTTCTCTGTGTTACTTCATCTGCAATCAGTCAGCTGTTCCCAGAAAGCTTTTTAGCGTTCCTGGAACCCAAAATCACTACCTGAAGCTTCCAACTTTGAAACATCAAAACAAAAGGTACCTTAAACTGCTAATTTAGACACCACTCCACTGAAGGCTTGCCTCAGGGAAGGTACTGAACACTGGAAGAGGGACAGATTTACAATTCTAACTCCAGTCACATCTTGGCTCAGGGAAGATGCTGGACACTGGAAGGGGTAAAGATTAACTACACTAACTTCAGTCAGGCCTTGCCTCAGGGAAAGTCTTGGACACTGAATGGGTGAACAATTACTATTGTAACTCCACTCAGGGATTGTCTGTGGAAAGTTGCTGGACACAGGATGAGAGCAGATTTACTCTTCTAATTCCAGTCAGGACTTGCCTTAGGGATGTTTTGATCACTGGAAGGGAGGCAGACTTACTATTCCAACTCCACTCAGGGCTTGCCTCAAGGAAGGTGCAGGACACTAAAAGGGGGAAGATTTACAATTAGAACTCCAGCTATTTTATTTTAATCACATTAGTAATTATATTTTCTTTCCCCTTCAGCATTTTTGTAGAAGACTTTGCTATATGAATCCAAAGCAAGCATCCCATGTGCTGTCAAAAAAGAGGAAACAGAATTTTGAAATATGGTGGGTTTATTTATTGCAAAGACATACTAACTGAGTCAAGGTGTCATTAGAGGTGTGTGCAATATTTTTCCACCTGCTGTCAAGTTAGAGCAGTTACTCTTGGTAAAATTGTTTTGAGAATCACAGAGCATAACCACTCTGCCTCTACAACAGAGTTAGAGGTTAGGTAAAATGTTCAGCATATAAAATACTTGGTGTCACCTCCAATGAACCCTGTGGGTCAGGTCTGAGGGGGGTAGCTCAGAATATCTCCATGCATGTTGTTACTCGTATGCTTTCTATTCTTAATTTAAGGAGAGTGATTTAAAGACAAAAACAGGCAAGTAATCCCCAACTTAGAACCCAACATACTTTTTCAGACATTACAATCTGCCACATCGGGACATAGGGAGCCACCCTCAAAAGGATTGTATCCTCCCTAACAGTACGAATCTGAGAATCCGCCTACCACACTTCACTTCAGAATCCAAGAACATAATTTTTGGCATCCCTCAAGGCTCATCCCTCAGCCCCACCCTGTTCAACACTTTCGTGCAGTCCCTGACCAACATTGTCAGAACCCATGGCTTCAACATCATATCCTATGCAGACGACATCTCGTTCATCCTCTCTCTCTCTCTCTCTCAGATGACCCCTCCATATCTAGGACCAACTTCCACAACTGTATTATGCACGTCACAGACTGGATGAAGGCCAACTGCCTGAAGCTCAATGCAGACAAGACGGAGGTGCTGATTTTTTGGAACAACACCTTCCAGTGAAACGACTCCTGGTTGCCCTTTGAACTCGGACCCACTCCCACCTCGACAGATCACACCTGCAACCTTAGCATCATCCTGGACATCAAACTAACCATGAAACACCAGATCAATGCAGTCACCTGCTTTAACACCCACTGCGTGCTCCAAAAGATCTTTAGATGGCTTCCTGTGAACATCAGAAGAACTGTCACTCAAGCCCTAGTCACCAGCCGGCTGGAGTACGGCAACACACTCTACGCAAGACTCATCGATCAACTCCGAAAGAGACTCCAGAAGATACAGAACTCGGCTGGCAGACTCATCTTTGACCTCCCCAAACAAACCCACATCACCCCCTGCCTCAGGAACCTCCACTGGATCCCCATCCAGAAAAGATGCCATTCAAGTTTCTGACACATGCATACAAAGCCCTCCATGACCAAGGAGCAACCTACATCAACCACCGCCTGAACTTCCACCAACCCTCCAGACACCTGTGCTCCTCCGCCCTCGTTCACACTCCCCACATTCGCTGAAGCAACATTGGAGGATGTTCGTTTTCCTACCTCACTGCCAAGTTCTGGAATGACCTTCCCCTGCACCTCTGAACATTATCCTCTCTCCCGGAATTCAGAAAGGGACTCAAGACCTGGATTTTCGACTGATCCCAGCAAGAACACAGCGCCTGGATACTGGGTGATTAGTCACGCTCTACAAATCTGAGCTGATTGATTGATTGACATAACACCGTTAATAGTGTAATATGTAAAAATCACTCCAACCTATATCATTTTTTCCAAAATTTGAAAAAGGAGCAAAGTTTCGAAGAAATGAGGCAGGTGCAATCTTTAACAGGTAGTCTTCAGCCTCGAATTTCTAAAAGGAGTAAGAAAATGACTGAAAGACTATTGGCGATCTTGCAACAATTTTCTTTGGTCGGAGCGTCAGGCTACCTGGAAAACATAGCCTACATATAGCATTATTGGAAAATGTCGGTTTAATTTCCTGTTTTGCATTAGTTAGAACTATGAATTGGCATTTTAATATTTAAATAGATTAAAAATATTTCTCTTACCTGGAGATGTTTTCTTTTTTCAACTCTTGGTGATGTTCCAATTGTCTCTTATCACCAAGAGTCACCATACTCCCCAGTAGTCCACAGTGAGACAAGTCCAAAGCAAAAACTCGAAATCCAAATAATTGCTGTCATTAAAAAAAAAAACACACACAATTTAAAACCCAGATTCCTTTTTACCATTCTTCTTTTTTCCTTTTCTTTTGCCCAAAAAGAATTGTTTAAAAAACACAAGTCTTCCTTCCTCAGTACCATTACCATCCTTCTATTTCTGAAAAACGTTTTTTTCTTTCACCTGGAAATCTTCTGTTTTGGATCTTCTTTGTTTGAAAAACGTGACATCAAAAATAATTTATAATTTTATTTTCAAATAAAAAAAAACCTGTAGTAGTATTAATAATACTTTATTCGGTTATCGTAAACCATCAAAGTATGCACACATAGTAAAAATCACAGTAAGAATAAAAATGAAACATAAAAACAACAAATGTACAGTATCAATTCATGCATACTTCATCTTGGCCCTGAGAATATATAACATTTTTGGTTCTATCATAATCTATAGTATTTGTAAACAGAAAAGATTGTACCTCGGCACTCTCAAAGTTAAAATTTCTATTTTTTGTGGCAGTCAGCCTAAAAGATAGATCCAATATTTAATGTGATGACTCAAAGGAAACACTAGTCTGGAAGCATAAATTCAACAAAGATCTGTTTTAATGTTAAGTGACCAAATACACTTTGTTTCACTAGAAATAAGAGATCATGTCTAGAACAGTAGTGTAGTTTAAGCTAGCACAGTCCTGATGGTTATTAAGAACAACAGAGGTACAGTTGGCATGTGGAGGTCCTGTTCTTATAGCCTCCTTGGTGGTGGCAGCTGATGGCAGCCGACACGTGTTTTGTTACTTTCTGTAAATTCCTCAAGGCTTGATCTGAAATAACAATGCTCTGATTTCAGGAAAACCACCCAAGATGTATGGGCTGAAAGATTTCGGCGAAAAGTCTGGCAACAATCTAATGTGTTCAGTTAGAGGTCCCCCTTTGAAAAAAAAAGAAAAATTAGAAGAACCTCTGTAACAGGTTTTGATAATATCACTTTGTAGGAAAGCTATGAGGTAAGAACGCTTTTCAGTATCAATGGGCTAAAAGTATTCCCTTGATATTGAGTTAAGAATTTCTAGAGGAACAATGTATGCCTTTGCATAGTCTGGCAAAGGTACGAGGGCTGCAGTGTGCCCCTGTATCCCGGCGAAACGCCGTCTCGGAGTGGAATCTTGGTAAATTCGGCATGAGCCCATTGATACTGAAAAGCTTCCTTACCTTACCATTCTAACTCTACACATCGCACAACTCCCATACGCATTACACTACAGCGTAAAATAAAAGACTGACAGCAAACCATAATTAAAACAGGGAGATCATCAACTGTAAGTCCATCATGGGGCAATTACAGCTTCACGAATCATACAAGCCTACTCTGCATAGCGGCATCGTGCACAAAACCTTATCCAAATGTAAATCGATGCAATATTCCCCTGCGGCCAAAACAACACAGCCCAGGAAGGACAAAAGGAGCCCAGAGCAGCCATCCTTACTGATTTTAAACTTAAAGACTTACAACATGGACAGAATTGTTCAAATAGGTCCTTTTTTTAACTATGTTTTTAACTTTGCTATTTTTAAATGGTGGACCTTAACAAGCATTGTGATATGTAAATGCCACGGTTTTAACTAATCATGCATAATAAAAATTACCTTACCATACGGGGGATGGTGCAAATTACAGCCAACAGTCATGTGCAAAGGGCAAACAATTACAATTACAGTTTCACATTAAAATTCTCACAATTTGAATATATATGAATACAATACACAAAAACTTAAGAATTTAACAAACATTAAAAAGGGAAAAGTTACTGAAGAAATAGGCACAAGCTTTAAATGACTGCTTTTAAAATGTTGCTCCTCTTGTACTAAATTGCCTGTAGGAACCTACTCAATGCAAATACAATTTTTGGAGCGGTATTGCTTTTTAGGATCCTGAAGACTACCAGGTGTCTAGATGTTTCCATGACTCAACAAATTGGGCAAATCCATTTGCAGCTGGTATCGTAATAATCAGGACAAAAAAACATTATGTGTATATCATTCTCATCGCTCAAGCTGCACGTGGAATGATGGTAGAAACTTGTTCCTGGCGCCATTTATAAGTAAAAAAACTTAATGGGAGGGTCCCAAAGCGAAAGCGTATATACAGACTGTTGGCTAAAGAAGAAGATATTAAATCTAGAAATTTCTCAAAAAACGGAGAGGGCTTGAAGTCTAAAAACAGATTAGTCAAGGGGCCTTTTGAGTTATTTATGAAACAGCCATCATTAATGTAAGCCCAATAGGGTACTTTCAAGATTCTAAGGTCTGCTTTATAGATTGCAGTGAGCCTGCACAATAACTTTTTAAACCCAGTTTCACCAACAAAACACGAACAAATTTAACCCAAGGAAAGGTCTTAGCTCCTGAAGCTTTTAGTAGGTCAATGAGAGACTCTTTGTAATCTCTTAACTCAGGTGTTGTCCAAAGACGGGCCCAATAGACTTAAAATGTTAATACAGCCAAATCTGCCATTCTTTTTAATCCAACATCAAAATATAATGAGGTAAGGGGTGAGTTAGTTGGGTCAGAAAGCAGCTTCCTAATAAAGTTATTTTCAGCTAAGGTTAGAGAATGAGTATCAGTATAACCCCAGATCTCACCAACATGAAGTGCCGCACCTTGAGCCTTGGCATGAAAAATTTCCAGCGCTGGTGAAACTGCTTGTAATATCGTTTGCTTGTGCAATCTAATAATGGCATTGGATCTATGCTCAACTACAAGAGTACTCTTATTCAATTGTCCTGGAAACTTGAAGTTCTCCATAAATAACCCCTACATAATAAAAGTTGTGAACCCTTTCTAAACCATCACTGCCGTCATGAATGTTTGAATTTTTCCTCGTTCCCTTGCCAAACATTATGTATTTGGTTTTGTTTACATTTATTTCCAAGACCCTAGATGTACAAAAGCATAACAATTTATCAATTAAAATTTGAACCCCATAGGTGTCTTAGAAATAAGAAGGGAATTGGCCGCAATTAAAATAATTGGTAACTTTCTGTTGTTTAAAGATGGGGAAACATTTCTATAGTTTTCCAAAACATCCACAATATCATTCATGTATAAGGAGAACAGTGTTGGTGCAAGAACGCACCCCTGGCTCACACCAGGCTCAATGGGGATGCGTTTGGTCAGTTCTCTGTTTGGGTCCCATTGAAATTGGGCATAATTTTGTTTGTGGGGTTTACTTATGAGTTGAATAAGATTACCTGGGGCTCCCATGTTTGTCAAAACTCACCATAAATTTGTGCTAGAATAAGATTAAATGCAGCTCTTAAATCTACAAATGCCAGGTAGAGCTTTAGGTGTTGTAATAAAATATATTTCCAATATAGGATAGCAAATCTAAAAATCTGATTGATTGTACTGACCTTTGCCCTAAAGCCAGCCTTGAAAATGGGAAATAATGTTGTTTGAGTCTGCCCCATCTTGAAGTTTTTCTAAAATTTGTTTAGCGAAAAACATTTGGCATTGTCAATTAGACTGATCGATCTGTAGTTAGGAGGGTCACTTGCGTCGTCTTTTAAAATATTGATATAATTTCAGCCCCTCACCAAGAATCAGGCAGTTTACCCCATGCTGCGATTGCATTTAATCGTAGGTTTAAATAGATTGACCATATTTGAGGCTCTGTGTATATAGGTCTCCAGGAATTTTGTCTTGGCCTGGTCCCTTGGCAGATTTTAAGGAATCAATAGCTCTATTTGCATCTTCACGACTAAAGACAACAAGAGCAGTAGCTTCTATAGGATCTATAATCTCTGTTTTATAGGGCCATCCAAGCTGCTGTTTGCCCTCCGGTTATTGCAATCATTTGGGGCATAAAGAGTCGAAAAGTGTGTTGCCCATTTAAAATGCGAAATATTGAAATGATAAGTTTTCACACTTTCAGTTTTAGTTTGGGCCGCTAAACACCAAAAAGACTTGTTGTCATTTATTTTACTAGCAACTATCAAATCTTGCCAGAGGTTTTTATGTTAGTTCCTTTTCACCTGGGTCAATAGAGACTTATAAGTGCATCTAACTTTACTAATTTTAGTCCTATTGCCAACTAAGATAGCCAGCCTTACGGAACTCATAGCTGATTTACATGCCTGGTCAAACCACTTTGACCCCTTGGCTGAATTTGATTTTACGTGAGACACATCCTTGTGAAAAACCGTTTGCATCTCCCCGAACAACTGGTTGTGTACATTTAAGATAGGAATTTCAGCTTCACTGAGCCCGACGTATTCCGCTAGATATCCAACGTATAATCCATAAATCAGTGAGTATTGTTTTTGGTTTGACATAACTTTGTGCCATGTAACATTGCGGTGGTTGTTGGCTACAGAGGGGGCTGGAACTATGGTGTGATAAATGTTATCTTCTCGCTTCAGGGATTCACCCCTAAGTGTTACTTCCAAGAAATTGTGGTCACTGTCAGAACGCATTACCACTTTCATATCGGCCAAAAGTGACCATAACCTCACATTTATGAGGACATGATCAATAACACTGGTACACAATCCTCTCTTAAAGGTTGGTGCTCTGTTGGGGTCAGAGATGGTACGCCCATTGCATGCCCTGAGTCCCCTGCTGACCGTTAAGGAGACTAATTTAAGTGCAAGGGTAGACAATTTTTTCTATGGTAGTCCTGTCAGTGTCGTGATGCCCCAACTTTCATCTTCCTCTCCAGTAATCTCATTGAAATATGTGGAAGGTTCATAAGAGGTATTAAAATCCGCTGCCAGTATGATTTTTGTATTAGACGGTAGGGTGTCTAAAACCTCTTCCAAGCGAGATAAAGTAGATGATTTATCAGTTACCCTTGTCGTTCTAACATAAATTTTTTTAAGGGCCAAGCAAAGACCTGTGTCAAGAATCACGATAATCCCCATTAAGTCAGGGAAGTCTGTATCCATTAGTGTAAGTAAACTAAAGCAACGATTTCTAACTAAAATCGTGAGGCCCCCAATTGCTCTCCCAAAATGCTCTGCAGGCTTTGCTTCTACGGTAAAGATGGTAAACCCATATTTAACCACTTTCTCTGTAGCCCACGTTTCTTGGAGCATGCAAATGTCGTGGTCTTCAATAAATGACACGCAATCAGTATTGGTCAACTTTGAGCCTAATCCAGCTACATTCCATGATAGTAGCCTAATACTTGCTAGTGGACATTGGTTCCTGCTGGACATAGGTCAAAGTTGGTAATGGGGGCAGGGTGTCTCACCTGCACATGCATTCACATTCCTATCTATCTTGGTGTGCGGAATAATCTTACATCTCCTACCTTTTGGGGTGTTATCTATATTGACCATAGATAGCTGGGCAAGTGCATTTCCTGTGGTACAAGAAGTTGTCAAATGGTTACTTGTGTTGTCAACATCCAGGCATAAACTGTCCTTATTCACAGATAGATGACATTTGCCATTGTTAATCACTTTAGAATTTGCATTGCCTACATTGCAAATTATATTCTCGTTAGACAAACAGGAATTCAGTTGAAGTTTGTTCCCTAGTCAATCGATTTCCTCGAGATTTGATGCGACAAGGGGCAAGGGGGTTATAATACCACGAGAAGGAGGGCTGGGCACATACCTAGTAGCCCCTCTGGTTGTGACCGTAGATGGAGGGGATGCTTTCAGCCTTATTCTCAACGATTTAACCCCAGTAAGGTGGCAAGTGTGCAATTTGAAATTTATGAGATTTTCAACCATAGAATTTGAACACAAAACAACTTGTGTATAATCAAATGGGGATTTGTTAAGTGAGCACCTTTTTGCATGCACAATGTCTGATCTAACCACTGATAGACAATTTTTCTCTACCCTAAGCCAATGGGTCACTTTGCTGATTAAGGCTTCTGTATCCTCGAAGGATTCTGACTTCAATTGTGGGACCTGGATCATATAAATCGATCGTCAAGTGGGAATTTCAGAGGACTCTTATGGCAGATTAAAATAGCCTTTCATGCAATAGCCCTCTGATGGAAAGGAGATGGATGGTCCTGTGTTGGCTGATGGATACAAGCGTCTTTCACTATAGCAGTTCCTATGGTCCATTGAGATATCTGCAGGCAGTGCTTTAGTGATTGGGCGATTCGTGTGATTTAGCATGTGCTATGTTAAGATTCTATGAGGGCCCACAGATGAATTTAAGTTAGACTTTTTTTTTGTTAGGCTTTCAGAATCGTCTACTTTATCTAGGTGTGTTTTATTAAAATGTATCTTATTAGCCAAGTTTGTTTTCCCACTTATTGTGAGATTTGAGATGGTGCCTTGTTGGTCTTTCATAGGGGGTCATGAGTACCTTTAATACACATTTGATCCTGGCAACAGCAACAAGTTTTGGCTAATAAACTAATAATCTGGGCAGACAAGGAGATTAATAAACTTTTGAGATGGTCCAGTGGACAGTCCAGTAGTTCAATATGAATTTTTCACCCATGGACATTATGTGCTGTTTCAGTGGGCAAGACTGAATTTCTTTCTAGTGTAGGCTACTGATGTGTAAGCGTTTCATCATTCAGACCAATGGATTGTAATGGATCAAAACGATTGTGGCAGGGCACATTGGGGACAATGTTTATTTTGGGGTATAAAGAACACTGGGCCATGCAGGCTGGTTCAGGACAACAGGTTTCTCTGGGACAGGATGGAGCATGCTCAATAGGTGCCAAGTGGTTAGAGGTTACTGCACTTGTCACAAGGGTCTGAATACACTCAACAGAGATATAGGGAGTTCTAGATTTTTTTAACATAATAGGAATTTTTGGTGGTTTACCCATCCCATTTTTAGGACAAGCCTAGCGGCTGCGCACATTCACTGCTCGCTCTCCGAGGCATGCTGTAATGGAGTATGCACTGGAAGCCCCCCCACTCTCCGCCCATATTTGTCTTGGGCTTGTGTCATTGACCTTCAGAACTGCTGGCTTCTGATTCTTAAATAGGCTTGTTCATCCCTCCTTGTCTTCATTTGTACTCTTTCATGGTGACTGGCCCTTTTACTTGGTTTTTTACATGGTCTCCGTTTTAAATCGGTGAGCACTATTTTGTTTATTAACTAACTAATGGGGACAATGGCGGCTGCTTCTTGCATTTGCAGGGCTCCCACCCAGGACAATAGTGGCCGGTTTTCACATCGAGCGCTATGCCGCTCTAACTTTAGAAGTTACACAATGGGGACACTTTTTTTGGTATTTTATTACTTTTGAGATGAACGGGGCGTCTGCTTCAGGGACACTGCGCTTTCTCTCAGCTTTAATTTAAAAAAAAAAAAATTGCATGATGAGCACAGCGCCCACTTTAGGGACACCGCTCTCAGTTTATTTTTATTTGTTAACTATAATGCGAGACCATTAAAATAGGTCTCGCTTTTGCAAAAGTTTGACATATTGGTATTTTAATTGGCAATGCCTTTTTCTAATATAAAAGGCATTGCCATTTACAATGCAAATAGCTCAAAATCTAGCAATTGCGAAACCTATTGCATCACGTGACATCCTTGCTTGCTTGTTTCCTGTGATAGGAGGGGATCACTACCCGCTGTGATTACAGGGCCTGCTAGCCATGCCTTACTACCACCAGACCTGGGAGGAGTTTTCCAGGGCTGCCGAGAAGCTCTACCAAATCGATCCCATGAAGGTAAGGGCACCAAACTGCGTAACCACTGTAGGGCCACCGTGCACAGTTTAGAAACTGTATGTGACCATATGAGACATATCTAGAACACAGATACGAGCCTACATACATAAGGCAACTGATGGAATGGAGATTAAGTAAAATAGGGGTAAATAAGTGCCCCCCCCTGTCACTTGAATAAAAGTGCAGAACGTTGCGATAGAAGGGTAAAATATTTAATTTTTGGTTAGAAAGAATTGTGAATCTTCCTTCACCTAAACCTAAAGGTTGGCATTTGTGAACATATTGGAATATGCCCGACATCACATTGTGCCATATATAACGAGTATTTGATTGTCACATAAAGCCCAGACCGATTCACTTTGCCAGCACACATTTGTTATGGACACAATAGTTGGCCTGTGTGTGTTTTTGTGTGATTTTATTTTGTCTGTGTGTGTATTTATTTTTTTAGTGGTCCCTTCATTTGTTCTTGGGAGCTCAGATTTAAATTGAACGTGACTGCCTATAATTTATTGTTACTAATTAAAGAACATTCATTGATTTGTTCGCTTAGGTTCCTGAATGTGTTAATTCAGATTTACATTTTTTAATACATTTCTATACTTTAACTTAAATGTGTGAACCGAAATAGTGGAATAGAGCGAATTTTCCTTAAGATCTTACCCTAAAACATGTTCGTCCCCCAAACTGCAGCGTAATCTTTGCGTTCTGTAAATCTAAGAGGTGGTATCACACAAATCATCTCTGGGCTGAATATAGACAGAATAGGGCTTTGCAATACAATATTCATGAGTCAGATCAGAAAGTACTTGCCTTATAGGTGAGAGGAATGCACCATGGGGAATCGGCACACACGTAGATTCTTGTGCCACACTCTGGCCACAAGCGTGTGTTCTTTTCAAGTTACTGACAAAAAGGGTTTGAACAACTTCTATAATTTGCTGTTGGAAGAAGTTCAAAAATAAATGTGCTGTGACAGGAATCAAAATGCTGCTCCGAACACCAAGGATACCATGCAGCCATTGTCAATCCTAGGTGACTGTAGTACTGGAGAAAGTTAGACTCTTCCACCCACCAAAAGTTTACGATTTCACTGGTTGTGGCAAACTCCTCTCTCAGATAGATGAATGGCTCTCCCAAATATGATTCAGTAGTAGATAAAGATACTTTGGGAAGAATGACAGAATATCAGGAAAGTTCCAGACAAGCTGAAGACACATGACTGCTTTGTCCATAGGCCTGTCACTGGGAGCAACAAGGCATTTTTCTTTCAAATCTGGAAAATGTTTTCAGTATCATCACAAAGGGGGAGGTTGGAGAGATCATAGCCTACCTCAGTACCAACAGTCTAATCTGTTTGAGAGCAAAGGTAAGCGCATGATAACCAGCCTGCATGACATGATTTTGTTTGTACCCCTTGTAAAGCCAACTAAAAGAATTCTGTAGACCAACAGGAATTGAGCTTTGCCGTAAGCAAAAAGTAAAGTCGGAACCCGGGCCAGGACGACGAACGGAAGACGGCCGGGCTGATTTCGCGCCCTTTTACCTCCTTTGTTGGTTGCAGACTCAAGCAGCGGATTGTCAGTCCGGTCCAGGCCAGGCGGGAGCAGCGTGAGCAGAGCCTCCACCCCTGCCATCTCCGAAGTGCAGCCGGTTCGGCGGGGGCACACCCTGCCGTCTCAACGAGAAGCAGCAGAACTTTGTAACACCCTGGGGGATCGCCGGAGCGGGCTTCCTTTCGTCCCAACTACCGGCCTGCACGAGCGGTGGGAGCAGCAGCTGGAACAAGAGCGAGTCGCCGGTTCGGGCTCCCTGCGCATCGCCCTGATTCCAATTTGTGCCCGTGTGAGCAGCGGGAGCTGAGCTTCGACACCGCTGTCGGGAACAAGAGCTAGCCGCCAGTTCAGGCTCCCGCCACATCCCCCTGCATCCATTTCCGACTAGGAGGGTCACGGCGGGGGACAGTGAGAGCAGAGCACATCCCGCTTTGCAGACGGGGGCGGCGGAAGGGGAGCGGGCTTTCACGCCTCTATTAGCTGAGGCAACAACAAAACCATAAAAGGCGCAAGGGGGCGGTGCCAGCAAAGGAGCTAGTGTGTGGATTTAAAGGGACACGAGCAGGGGAAACTGGCAATTTGAATTGGGAGTGCATCCCACATTACGCATCTGCTGGATGTAAACTGACACGTTTGTTTTTGTAGTGCATCCCGGGCCCCGGATCGGCTCAGAAGCAAGCACGAGCTGCACCAAGGGCAGATTCCTTCGCGCTTGGGGTACAGAAGCAGGCAGATAAAGAGGGATACTGAGGCGGCGCTACACATTTTTAGAATGCACTCTGCAGTATTTTCACCTGGGCTACGTGGCTGCGGCAGGCAGAGTCCTACCACTGGTAACAACAACATAGGAGCGAACAAGGATGGCCAGCAAGCAAAGAGCGGCCGGGCGAAAGACACAGCCCCCGGCCCGGTTCAGGGAGGACCAGGAGAGGCCAGCACCACAGAGGAAAGGGCAGAAGAAAAGCAGCGAGGAATCAGGACCAGACCTGGATGATGACCTGCAGGCCATGCTGGAACAAGCCAGGGCCCTGGTGGCACTAAAGGGACGGAGCTGGATGGACCAACAAATCCAGGAGGGGGGCAAAGGGAAGAAGAAAAGGCCGCGACGGTCATCCCCAGCATCGCCGCCTCCTAAGAAGGCGGCAAAAAAGAAGGGGCCTTGTTATATTTCCTATTCACTTGCATTCACTTGTTATGGTTTATGTTAGGTTCTGGTTCCATTGGAACACTGTGTGATAAGGTTCTTTCCAGGGGATCAGTTGCACTGATGACTCTGGAGGAATAAGCGGTATGTTGCTGTGCTGCAATTATTAATTAATATTAATTAATAAACTAATAACATCCTATCTACAATTTATTGGATCTTTACAATGGCGACGAGCGGGAAACGAAACTACTCACAACGGAGGAAGCAGCACAGAAGAGCAGTTTTAAGAACCCAGAAAGGATCATTGCCGGATATGGGAATGGAGTTTGGCGTAAGCACAAGGAAGAATTAGGAAACGTGGATGTATTTGATGTGGAGGATTTGAAGAAGGAGGAATATTGCGGATTCTAAAGCTGGCAAAGAGAAACGGGTGTGCCCTGCATCTGTTTGACTGCGTGGATTTCGTAAATGGAGTTACTCAGGTGAACTGCCTCGTATTAGCGCAGCGAGAAGAGGTCGCGCTATCGTTTGAAAAAAAGCGGAAAGCTGCGTATTTTACAAGGTTCGTGGAGTCAAGATAGGAACATTTTGGAGTATGTGGTTCAACTAACACCTTCAAAAGTAAACACTGGTTACCGTTTGTCTTGTGCAGACATCTTGCGAGGGGGGGTCCGCTGGCTCTGAATCACCGCAAGCCCAGTATCAGCGTCACAACGTACAGCTTCGTAATCACAAGCGGGATGCTGTAATAGCAGAGAACTCTGGGACAACAATCTAGAATTCGGAAACACGCAAAGGATTGTGGGAAGAGTGACTCAATCACGCATACGTGGGGGACATTTTGTTTTCATTCACAGCTTTAGCAACCATAACGCGTGTGGTTGAAGAAAATGATCGAGGGATAGAAAAGGATTAAACGGGTTGCAGAAAAGAGTAAGTAAACAGCAACAAAGTTTTTTTGTTAAAAAAAAGGGACTTTCCACACATTCAAAAAAAAAAAAAGAGGAGGAAATAATAGAACAAATAGGATTGAAGCATGGAACAATATTAATTGGTACACAACCAAATGTCAAATACTAATATTTCAGCTTAATCCTCAGACACAGGGCAATTAGTAGGTTTAAGAGTGGGAAGTCACAAAAAAAATAATAATAATAATAATATAATAAGATTACGAAAATGCAATTTGATCCTCCAGCCAAATTCCTACAGTCTAAGGGGGAGCCACCATTACCATGGGCAAGATGGAAAGAGGAGTTCATAAATTATATGAAGGCCATTGATGGGGAAAGAATGGGAGCGGAAAGAAAGAAAAGCATATTACTACACTGTTTGGGATCTGAAGGTCAGATGGTGTTTGGGGCGTTGCCTGAAATTACCATTGCGGAGAATGCAGAAGCTACAAACGTGTACAAAGAAGCTTTATTGAGAATGGAGAAAAGATTTAAACCCACAAGTAACATTGCATTGAATAGGTTCAAGTTTTATACTAGAACTCAAGAGGAAAATGAGTCGTTTGATGACTTTTTGACGGCATTACGTTCACTTAGCTTACATTGCAACTTTGGAAACATCTTGGATGAGATGATAAGGGATCAAATAGTAGTCCATGTTAAATGTAAAAAAACACAAGAACAATTATGGGTGATGGGGGATCCCAAGCTATCGGAAGCTATTTCAACTGCAAAGGCGTTTGAACAGACAGAAAAATGGATGCATACAGTTAAAAATATTAATAATAAAAGTGATAAAGTAGAAGAAGTGGGCGCAGTTAAACACCAAGATGAAGGGAAAAAAGATTCACAAAGCACGAACCAATTTTCATCTCGGAATCCATATTTCAAAGAAAAAAAAGGTTTGAGGGAAATGTAAGGAATATGACATGCTACAGATGTGGAAGTAGAAATCACATGGCTTCATTTGGGGGTTGTCCGGCAGTCAAAAGAGAGTGTAATAACTGTGGCAGAATTGGACATTTTGCAAATATGTGTAAAGATCAGAGGAAGAGTTCAGTTCAATGTCGTCCAAGGGTGTCATATATGTCAGAAGATTTAAAAAAAGATGTCAATTCAGGAAGAATGGAAAGGATAGCTGATGGTTCGAGAAATTCAGGATATGTTGTATCACTAAGGGATCATCTGTCTAGTGTTGGAACCTTGGAGGACACACACTGGGTTAAACAACCCATGTGTATGGTACAAGTGTCCAAGGTGGATTTGTGTCTCATGGCTGACTCGGGGTCACCGTGGACTATTATCTCTAGACAATATTTTGAGGAGAAACTTAGTGGGGAGTTTGATATTAAAAACATTTCTCCATCCGATATAAATCCAGTGAGTTATGATGGGTCACACATTGACATGGTGGGTTATTTTAAAACTCTGTTGTACTTCAAGGAAAGAGTTGCAAACATACATCTGTATATAGCTGTAAAAGGTATAAATGTACTTGGATGGAAATACCAATGGAAATTGGGTATAATGTTGAATCCCAGGCTTAAAGAGCCTGTTGTGTTGGATGAATCTGTTTGTATTACTCACATCTCAGATACTACTAATGAGAACATGGAAAATAATATAAAGGATTCATTCAAGGAAGTGTTTTCTGACTCTTTAGGTAAACTTAAAAACTACTCTCATCAGATTATTCTCAAAAAAATGTCACTCCGTTAAAACAGAAAATAAGACCTGTACCAATCAACGTAAGAGAAGAACTCAAAGAGGTGCTAACAGAGCTTGTGGAAGAAGGCATTATTGAACCGATTAACTCATCGGAATGGGTTTCACCCATAGTTTTGGTCCGCAAACCGGATAAAAAAGTGAGACTATGTGTAGATCTAAGAGCATTGAACGCAGGAATGTTTGTAGACTGCCATCCTTTACCTAACATAAATGAGGTAGTGTCAATGTTAGAAGGGGCAAAAGTGTTTTCAACACTGGACTTAAGATCGGCCTACCATCAGGTTCCACTGACAGAAGATTCAAAGATGCTAACAGCGTTTATAACTCCACAAGGGTTATATCAGTACACTAGGATGCCCTTTGGGTTAGCCTCTGCGGCATCTGTTTTCCAAAGAATCATGTTTAATATTTTTAGGGACCTGGATGATTTTGTGAAATGTTTTCAGGACGATATTTTGATCTTTTCAGCAAATGATTCGGATCATCAAAAACATTTGTTTGAAGTGTGTTACAGGTTAAAGGAAAATGGTTTGACACTGAAGGGGCACAAATGTAAAATGTTCAAGAAAAGTGTAGAATATCTGGGTCATACCCTTACGGGGATGGTGTTGTACCTAAGAAATCCAATGTGGAAGGTATTTTAAATGCTCCTGCTCCAAAAAACAAAGAGCAATTGTTATCCTTTGCAGGGATGTGTGAATATTACTCAAAGTTTGTAACAAATTTTGCGACAAAAATGGAACCATTAAGAGAACTTTTTAGAAGAAATGCTACATTTGAATGGACGGAAATACAAGAACGAGCATTTTATGACATAAAACAAGATATTGTAAATGCACCCACTTTAAGACCGTTCTGTATGAAGAAACACTGCATTATTACGGTAGATGCTAGTCTATATGGTATAAGTGGGGTTTTGTCACAGAGAAGTGGGAATGAAGAGTGGAATGTCTGCTTCGCTTCAAGGACTCTGAATGACACTGAAAGGCGGTATGCTGTCATAGAGAAAGAACTACAGTATCAGGGCGATGCATGGCTGTAATACAATGAGGGTTTTAGAGAGAAGATGCAAGTGTGGCCGATTATAAGCTGGGATTGCCAGGACATGGAAGGTTTCATGAAACACATGATGGTGGCCAGGGAGATGGTTGGCACAAAAGAGGGCACTTTTTGACCCTACAGGAGTAAGGGCAAATTTGAGGGCCAAGGAAAAGATTTCAAAGGGAAAAGCCAGGCTGGTGGCAAATCAAACAAGCCATGCTAGAAATTTGACAAGGATGAGTGCAAATGGGGAACGGCATGCAAGTTCAAACACGCTTGTGGGTCATCCGGGGGAAACCACCCAACCATACGCTTCCGATGGGCCACAGGGCCAGGGGCCAACAAAGGCAAGCCAGGTGCAAAAAAGTGAGGGACAGGCCCCCATGGGCGGGGCCAGCGAAGAAAGGGACGGAGGGCAGACGCTAACGGCACCGGTAAAGACAGGCAGATCGCTGCATTTGTTAAAGGACTATCACAAAGTAACAGACAGACAGTTGCTAGCAGAAGGCTTCACACAAGGTTTTCCAATCCCATACAAGGGGCCCAAAGGCGCACGGGAAAGCTTGAACCTAAAATCGGTCAGAGACAACCCCGGGGTGGCAAGGCAGAAGGTGGAGAAGGAATTACTACTGGGGCAGGTAGCTGGCCAGTTCCCTTTTCCCCCGTTGAAGGACTTGGTGGTGTCACCACTCGGCGTAGTGCCAAAAAAGGAGCCAAGGAAATTCCGGCTGATTCACCACCTGTCCCACCCGGAAGGGGAGTCAGTTAATGACTGGTTAGAAAAGGGAGCTTGCACGGTGGCCTACGCATCGGTAGATGATGCTGTGGACCTAATTAGGCAACAAGGGAAGGGAGCTTTGATGGTGAAATCAGACATAGAATCAGCTTTCAGACTATTGCCAGTGCACCCAGACAGCTACCATCTGTTAGGTTTCAAACTCGACGAAAAATACTACTATGACAAATGCTTACTCATAGGGTGCTCAATATCATGCGCACACTTCGAGGCCTTCAGCACCTTTCTGGAATGGGAACTGGGAATGCGCGCACCAAGGGGCGGGGGGTCCACTACCTAGACGATTTTCTTTTCATTGGAAGGGCTGGCACAGAGGATTGCGACAATCTCCTAAACAATTTCATAAAGATGGCCCGGGAGCTAGGCATCCCTCTGGAGCAGGACAAGACAGAGGGCCCAACCACTAATCTGGCTTTCCAGGGGATAGAGTTGGACTCAGTTGCAAGTTGCCACCGGAAAAAGTAGCAGAACTACGTAACACCATAAAGAGGTTGAGACATCAAAGAAAGGCGACATTGGGGGCAATACAGCAGCTGCTAGGAAAACTTTGCCACATGAGTGATCCGCGCAGGGCGCACATTCGCGAGGCGACTAGCATGGCTAACTTGGGGCATGACACAAAAGCACCACAGGGTCCGCATCACGCAAGGGGTGAGGGAGGACCTGGGGCAATGGGAGAGTTTCCTGGCAGATTTCAATGGCACCCTGATATAGCGAGAGCCTTGTGTGCAGGCGAACGAACTGGAACTCTACAGTGACTCTGCAGGGGGGCACGGCTTTGGAGCAATCCTAGGGACCGCATGGTTTGCAGGGGAATGGCCAACAGCCTGGCGAGATGCGGGGCTCACAGCAAACATATCCTTACTAGAGTTGTTGCCCATAGTGGTGGCTTTCCACATCTGGGCCCAGTGGCTGGCGAATAGGCAGATTACGGTGTGGTCTGACAACCACGTGGTGGTACAAGCAATTAACACAGGGTCGGCAAAATGCCCAGCAGTGGCAATCCTGCTGCGGAAACTGGTTGGCTGCCAGTTGAAAGGCAACATCACACTTAGAGTGAGACACATTCCAGGAGTAGACAACTCAGTTGCGGATGCCATTTCTCATTTTCAGTGGGAGAAATTCAGAGAGCTTGCCCCAGACGCAGAAAAAAGGATGACCCCAATGCTGGAGGAGGCGTGGTCATGGGTGGACCTGGGTTGAAGACATTACTGAACAATGCACTGGCCCCAAAGACAAGCACCCATTACGGTAAGTGCTGGGATACCTTCAGGGCCAGGACAGGAGTAGAAAGGGGACTATGCACCATGCAGGAGGAGGTGCTAGACTTCGTCGAGTGGGCGTTTAAGGCAGGGAAAAAGAGAAACTGGGCCCAGGCACACTTAAACGCAGTGGCATATTATACAAAAATGGCAGGGCAGGAAGACCTTTAGATGCAGAATGGCAATGAAGGGCTGGGGTAGACTACAGCAGACAAAGAAAGACTCAAGGCGCCCCATCCAATACAGCATGCTGCAAGGGATGCTGGGATCTTTAGCAGGAATATGTTCCTCAAGGCATGAGGAAGCGCTCTTCCGGGCAGCCTTCATGATGGCTTTCTTTAGGGCATACAGGGTCAGCGAGTTAGTAGCCCCATCAGTGGTAGACCCAGGACTAGCATGCATCCACAGAGGGGACGTAGAAATACACGAAGGCCACATGGACATACTGCTATGGCGGTCTAAGACGGACCAGGCAGGCAAGGGTAAGTGGACCAGGATACACTGCATTAAGGACGCAGACTGCGGGAACACCTTGGAAAGGGGGAAGGGAACGATGGGCCCCTTTTCAAGCACAGGAGCGGGTCATTCCTCAGCCGTTTCCAGTTCATAACAGTAATGAGAAAAACACTGGAAAAAATGGGTCTCCCGGCGCACAAGTATGGCTCCCACTCTTTCAGAATAAGGGCAGCTACTACGGCAGCAGGGCTGGGATGATCAAGGAAATAGGGCGCTGGGTGTCCAGCGCACTTAAGCATTACATACGCCCGACGGTTTACTAAGCCCGATTTCTCCCGCCCCGTTTGGGTCAGAACACTCCACAGAAGAAGGTGTGGATTATGGGGCACTCTTACGTGACGCAGGTGCAGCGATAGGCAGCAGCCAGGCGCAATTTCAGTGGGATATGGCTGTGGGACACCAAAATAGACTGGTGGGGACGATCGGGAATGAAGTGTGGCCAACTGCTACCCACAATGGGGAAGCATTAAAACAAGGTGGCAGACCGGACGCGGTAGTGGTCCACCTGGGGGGAAATTACCTGGCAGCAGTGGGAAGACGAGCACTACTGGAAGACATGCAGAAAAGCCTAACGGCCGTGGCACACCTGATCCGCCCCGCTGAAGTAATCTTTTCAGAGATCATAGTGCGGAAGGCCTGGCAAGGGGCAGTGGACCTGGGGACAGTGGAGAAATCCAGACGGAAGATTAATATCACCATGGTCAAAGTGTGTAAGGCCAATGGATGGGGCTTCGTAAACACGGGTTCAAAAACCTGAGGTCTCCAGGGTATCACGCGGAAGATGGGGTGCACCTCATGGGGGTGGGAATGGACATGTTCCTACTGAACAATGTGGGGGTACTGGAGCAGAGGGGCTTCAAATAAGAGCAACGGAGAGGCCGGGTAGGGGGGAGCTCCCTCCGATCGAGAAACTGTAGGTAGTGTGGTGGAACAAACACAAGAAAGTTGATGAAAGGAAAAAATGACTAGAAGGTAGACGGAAGGCTCTCACAGTGTCCTTGGGATGCCTCACAGCAGGGGCACTGAGGGAACCAAGGGGTGTCTTGCTGCCATAGAAAGAGTAGATGTGATGCTCCCGCAGGACCCTTGGGATGCCTCACGGCAGGGGTACAGAGGGAGAGGATTGCAAGGACTCAGCCTAAGGAAAGGTAGAGTAGATGCTCAAGTAAGGTCCTTGGGATGCCACACGGCAGGGACCCCTGGAAGAAGGGAGGGTCCACGAAAGGGTTACAGGGCGAGCGGGACGGCACTTGCAGACCGGGCAGGTCCAAACAGACACCCTCCAAGTCAGTAGCAAGCTGAAGCCTAGACCCGTGAAACGGAAGCCCAGAAAAGGGGCCCCTCTACTCCCAGGATATTGAGGAGGCTGGGTCCACAATACTAGAGAAGAGTTTAAAGAGCAATAGAAGTAAATAAATAACATGGACAGTAAATGTGAATATGATCATGAATGGTTGAAATGTATAAAATATGCTGTTAAATAACTGTGACCTTTTCAGACACCAAAAAACGTTGTCAGTGGTGATTTAAAGTAAAAGCGAGAAGTTGGGGGAAACACGGGCAGGGGGAGCGGGGCAGAACGACTCGCTGCCTGGAAGGGGTTGGAACCTGGGCCGGGTAGGCAAAGCCGGACCCTATAGGGGCCCGGGTAAAACGCCATCCGGAGGTGGGAGGCCCGCCCCCATTTGCATGCCGGCTAGGCCGGCGTGGGCTACGATTGGTCCCCCTTAAGGGAGGCGAGCCCCCCAATCAGGGGGCGAGCTAGTGAGGGCGAGGGTGGGATAAAAGGGGGCCCAACGGCCTAAGCAGTCACATCACCCCATTCGCAATAAGGAAAGGAAGAATCCCACCCACCCACACCTGAGAAACGGGTGTCGCAGCCGCATGGGTAGAAGGGAGGCGGAACAAACACAAGAAAGGTGATGAAAGGAAACATTTGCTAGAAGGTAGATGGAAGGCTCTCACAGTGTCCTTGGGAGGCCTCACGGCAGGGGCACTGAGGGAGCCAAGGGGTGGCTTGCCCCATAGAAAGAGTAGATATGATGCTCCCGCAGGACCCTTGGATGCCTCACGGCAGGGGTACCGAGGGAGAGGATTGCAAGGACTCAGTCTCAGGAAAGGTAGAGTAGATGCTCAAGTAAGGTCCTTGGGATGCCACACGGCAGGGACCCCTGGAAGAAGGGAGGGTCCACGAAAGGGTTACAGGGCGAGCGGGACGGCACTTGCAGTCCGGGCAGGTCCAAACAGACACCTTCCAAGTCGGTAGCAAGCTGAGGCCTAGACCCGTGAAACGGAAGCCCAGAAAAGGGGCCCCTCTACTCCCAGGATATTGAGGAGGCTGGGTCCACAATACTAGAAAAGAGTTTAAAGAGCAATAGAAGTAAATAAATAACATGGACAATAAATGTGAATATGACCATGAATGGTGAAATGTATAAAGTATGTTGTTAAATAAATTGTGACCTTTTCAGGCACCAAACAACGTTATCAGTGGTGATTTAAGGTAAAAGCGCGCAGTTGGGGGAAACACGGGCAGGGGAAGCGGGGCGGAACGACTCGCTGCCTGGAAGGGGTTTAAATTTATGGCTTAATTTGGGAATTGTTCAGTTTGAAGATCAATAAAGTTTTGGGCAAGCACCACCACTTGGTCAATCAATGTTTAAACAGTTCAAACAGTTGTTGTGTGCAAGCTGGGGCTTCGCTGTCTGGACAACTCAGCGATTCAAATGAACATCAATACTGCAACTCCTGTTGGGAGTTGTCCCCCTGCTCACCACATGATATTACCCGTCGGTATATCCAAATAAACACAAACTCCAAACGAAATTTTGAAGAAAATCTTTAGTACTCCATTTCAATTTTAGTTCATTGAAAATGTATTCAACTTATTTTTTCATTCCATCCAAAGGATTAATGCAACATATCCCTATGCATTTCGGGCATAACTTGCCCTTCGTCAGGGGAACAATTGTTCAGTTTGGCCATTTGCTCCAAGTGTTTTCATTAGCTTTTCTGTCAGGCCTTGGAGCTCATCCCAACAAGTTTTCTATAACCTTTTTTAATAGAATTTCATTGATTTTCTGTTTTTTTGTGGTAGCAACAGAAAAGAGCAAATACGAAATTCTATTCTCATACCAATATGAGAGGACCATTTTTCTTGCATGTTTGAAAATTTCACAGCAATGTATTTACATACCTGATAATTGTGCAGATCTTAAATGAAAAGAACTCTCCTCCAAGTCAGGGAACAATTGTGGGCGGATATTTATCTTCAACCTCTTGTCATCCTAGTGTATCGGCAACACATCAGGTCCCCATTGTTTGGAAATATTATCACCATAGTCCCTAGGTCTTATTATATTTTTGGGGGCAGCTTTTGGCTTTCTACACCTCCTTTTTTATTTTTACATGTGGGCTCATTAGTCCATGCCTTCCTGCCACTCCTGCACGGATGGGCGTCCCTTGATCTCCATATGCCTTCTATAATCTGGGGATTGTTCCTTTTTTAGATTCATGTTGTACTAGACCACATTTGGCACCCTACCTTAATATGGACTCTGATTTAATTTAAGGTTTTTACAGTATGGGCTGCCTGTAGTTCACTACTCTGTGGTTCAGCCGCTGCCGGGATCATCTGTGATGTCTAATTTTGTCAGGGTAAAACATGGGCGACTTGTATTCCCGGCCTTTGTTTTTGTAACAGAGTGGTCTTACCCCGCTGAATAGCGTAATTAATTATTGGTGTCTACTAAGATATTGTTGCTAGTCTTGAAAGCTCTGCAAAGATTATCAAAGACAAAATATTAGAAAGTGGAGTTTCTGGTTATTTGACTATGCTGTTCCACCCAAGCAGATGATGGGCATTTTGCTTATGACCTTGTTTGCTCTTGTCCAAAGTCTTCTGCTGGGCCTTTTTTAGAACTGTGCCTTACCACTTTCTTTCATAAATGTGTCTCTACTCCCTTCAAATAGGAGAACCAAAATCCAGGCTTACATGGGTCAGCTACTCGGTGGTGGCAGGAAAGAGAGTGGGCCCAGCTCGGCCTCTTCCGGTCGATGATGGGCAAAGACGTGCCCGGTCTTGGCTCGGGCATGAGCTCGGGCGCGCCATGGCGCGTCCTGCACTGCAGGAGCCCTCAGCTCAATTTCACCAAGTGCCTCTGGGAGCAGACGTAGCGATGGCGGCTCCCTGTCACGTTATTCTCTGGGGCTTGTGGTGTGCCCTCGTTTGCTGCAGTGTGGGACTCCTTCACTGGGACTTTTGGTCTTGTGGTCTACCCCCGTTTGATGCAGTGGAGAAGTAATCCCTCTATTATTGTTGTATTACATTTCTTTTTAAAAATTCTTTCCAATACGTTTTGTCTGCCCACTCACAGACCCATACTCAGACACCCCCTCACATACTCACACAGACACTCACACACACTGACAGACCTACACAGATACCCACACACCTACTCACAGACCCACACAGACACTCACACATCCACACAGACAGATACACACTGATTCACAGACCCACTAACACACTCACACACCCACTCACAGACCCACACAGACAGTCACACAAACACTCACAGATACACACAAACACTCCACGACCAGACCCTGCGGTTAGCCCCCCACATGCAGCCAACCCCATGCCACGTACAGCGGGGGGTTGACCACAAGGCCTGGCCTGCCACCTGACCAGCAGCCTCGCACTATGGCCAGCTCTCCAAAGACAGTCAACCCATGGACCCTCACCCCCGGCTGTATGTCTGTGTTACTAGATCCGTGAATAGCTGTGTGGGTCTGTGAGTGTATATGTCCATGCTTGTGTGAGTGTGTAAGTCGTTGTGTGAGTCTGTGAGTGGGTGTGTTAGTGCTTCTGTGCATGTGTAAATGGGTATGTGAGTGGATTTGTGCGTCTGTGAATGCATGTTTGAGGGGTTTGTGGGTCTGTGAGTGGGTGTGTGAGTGAGTGTGTCAATGTGTAAACAGGTGTGTGAGTGGTTAAATTAGTGTGTGAGTGTATGAGTGCCTGTGTGAGTTATGTTATAATAACTTGGTAAAGAGCAACTCGACCCCGAGAGGGGATCTTGGCGCTTGGATAGCACATCAGTTAGGAGTCAGCCATTAAAAGAGACAGGTCTTAAGGTGTCTTTTAAAGCCTGAAAACTCGGTGCATGTCCTGATGTGAAGGGGGAGCTTGTACCACTATTGGGGAGCAAGAGACGAAAAGGATCAACCACTGTATTTTAGTGTTCGAATACGTCGTGGGTGGAGAAGATGTTGGCTACTTGATCTGAGATTTCTTTGGGGAAGATAGGGGACCAGTTTATCCTGCAGATATTTCAGTCCTTTACCTGACCTAGCTTTGAAGGTCAAACAGATCAATTAAACAATTGCTCTTTTCTTTACATGTGGCCAGTGCAGGGACCAGAGCAGGGGGACTGAAGATGTGCCTCATGGCTGTAAGGATCTTTGTGTGTGGATGTGTGGGACTGTGAGAGGGTGTGTGAGTGGTTTTGTGGCTGTGTGATATGCTGTAGGGGTCTGTGAGTGGGTGTGTGAGTGACTGTATGGCTCAGTGAGTGGATCTGTGAGTGGTTTTGTGGGTGTGTGACTGGCTGTATGTGTCTGTGAGTAGGTGTGTGATTGGTGTGTGGGTGCATGAGTGAGTGGCAAACTAGTTTTGAAAATTTCATGAAGATTCATCAAATGGCACCAAAGTTATTAGCAAAACAAAATTCGCTCTGTCTATGGAAAGTAGGTCCTAATTATAATGACCTACGGGTGACCGCCAGTAGGATATACATATATATATTCACAGAAAAAAAACATAGGTTTCTGGGGTGTTATAGTTAGCTGGCCATTTCACTCGTACAAAACCATAGAAATTCCTCCGTTATAGTTAGTTCTGCTAACTATAACTCACGCGCCCGCAATGCACTGCTGATGATGTCACATATTGCATCATTCATGACGTGGTCAGTGACATCACTGATGACATCTCAAATGACATCACTGATGACATCATCCAGTGAATGTGGTTTGGTTTGAAATTTAAATATGTATTATATATATACCAATCTGTATTGAAGATTGAGTGGATATATAACTGTCTGGATGGAGGATTTAGTAGCTGTCTGCCTGTCTGTTTAAGTAAGTAATTAACCGCTTCAGTGCCCATGACGAGATGGTCTCGTCATGGAGCGCGGTTGCGCTGTGCCCATGACGAGACTATCTCGTCATGAACCCCGCCCGCTAATGCAACGCCCGGCACAGGGCGGGGAAAGGGCGTGGCACTGAAGGGGTTAAAAGAGTCTCACTTAATACATGGATTAGTAACTAAACTATGTGAATGTGTGCATCACTGTCTCTGTTGTTGTATAACATGCTGCATCAGTTGGTCACTAACTACATGAGTGTGTATATTAGTTATTGGTTAATTGGGTGAGTATTTGTATGGGACACTGAGTTTGTGTGTGGTTGGATGGGGTGTGTGTAACTCTATGCATAGATGTGTGAATGGTTGATTGACTAGGTGTATAGGTTTAAGAGTGCATGAGGAAACAGTTGTTTGGGTGACTGAGTGTATTTATTTGTGTGTTGGTGAGCGAATATATGTTTTAGTTGTACATCTTCAACAAAGTAAAAAAATAAAAGGCATTGTATGTGAGAATTGGTGTATATAAATAAGTATGTGTAAGAGTCAGTGATTGTGAGAGTAACTATATGAATGAGTGTATAATTGTAATGGTGATTTCTCAACATATTACCTATGAGTTACTATGTGTTTGAATAAATGAGGTGTTGTTGGATAATTGTGTAAGTGAGTAAATGTAAGTGTGATTCATTTTTTTCAAGATGACTGCTGATGTGTCAATGTCTATATATGTGTATAAGGGCATTTGATAGTGTTCTATTAATTAGTGACTGCATGTATAAATGATTCTGTTGTTGAATGGGTAGTTGTGTGTGCAGACTTAGGAATCAGTGAGTGGGTATGTAGTAACTGGTATTGGTGTATCAATGGTTTCAAATATGGTACTCTGTATTTTACAGTGAGTGATGAAAGGTTATACCAGTGTATGATGAGGTGTATCAGATTGTCACGTGGATGATGTCATCAGTGATGTCATCAGTGATGTCATTTGAGATGTCATCAGTGATGTCACTGACCATGTCATGAATGATGCAATATGTGACATCATCAGCAGTGCATTGCGGGCGCGCGAGTTATAGTTAGCAGAACTAACTATAATGGAGGAATTTCTATGGTTTTGTACGAGTGAAATGGCCAGCTAACTATAACACCCCTGAAACCTATGTTTTTTTCTTGAATTTCTAAGGTTTTTTAAATGCTAATTTCTAACTATAACGTCTCTGAAACCTATGGCTTTTTCAGTGAATTTCAAAGGTTTTTTAAATGCTAATTTCTAAGTGTGATAGTAGTTATACCTATTTTTTGTACTGATTTTGTACAGTTTTTTAACTGTTTATTTATAAATATTGTATTCATTATAGATTTTTCTGAAAATTTCAACAACAAAAACATTTCAAAAATTCAAACTGAAATATTGATAAAAAATTTTTGTTTTCCTTTTTTATTTTAATATATTTATATTATTTATTTATTTTTTTTAAATGTCCAATTTTTTTTCGGAGTCACGCACTCAAAGCATACACATCACGGTGGGTGCGCGGATTCTAGCCGCCATTTTAGAAAAGTTGTGAAGGATCCGTGTATGGTGTGCGACGGCTGCGTGTTTTTCAGTTACATCACACATATTTAGGTGCCGATTCCGATCCAGTAAAAAGGCCCTACGAATCGTCTTACGGAGCGTTTTCTCCATATGACTTGTACCCGGTAAACTGTCCGTACAACCTAGGAAGTACGATTCGTCCAGAAAGCCTATTTCCATACGAATCGTACAAAAGACCGTACAGGTAAAAAAAAACTATGAATCAGATCCGGAACAGCCTGTACGCGACGTCCGTACGTATATAAGCAGCGTTTTACAGCCCAGCAAGTACGATCCGTCCCTACGGCACTCCGTACGGCTCTTTTTTTACGGGAGCCAAAAACAGCCGTAAAAGCTGAGTCCCCAGGGGTGCGAGTCGTACAGGCCCCACCACCCCCCCGTATGTACGCACCGTACCCCCACCCCTGTATGTACACACCGTACTCCCACCCCCCGTATGTACGCACCGTACCCCCACCACACCCCTTATGTATGCACCGTACCCCCACCCCCCGTATGTACGCACCGTACCCCCACCCCCCGCATGTACGCACCGTACTCCCTCCCCCGTATGTATGCACCGTACCCCCACCACCCCCGTATGTACGCACTGTACCCCCACCCCCGTATGTACGCACCGTACTCCCACCCCCGTATGTACACACCATACCCCCACCACCCCCGTATGTACGCACCGTACCCCCACCCCCCGTATGTACGCACCGTACCCCCACCCCCCATATGTACGCACCGTACCCCCACCCCCATATGTACACACCGTACTCCCACCCCCATATGTACGCACCGTACCCCCACCCCCTGTATGTATGCACGGTACCCCCACCCCCGTATGTAAGCACCGTACCCCCACCACCCCCCATATGTACGCACTGTACCCCCACCACCCCTCGCATGTACGCACCATACCCCCACCACCCCCCGTATGTACGCGCTGGAGGTACGGTGCGTACATTTGGGGGGTGGGGGTACGGTGTGTACATACAGGGGGTGGTGGGGGTACAGTGCGTACATACGGGGGATGTGGGGAATGGTCATACATACGGGGGCCTGTACGACTCGTACCCCGGGAACAACTTTTCCCGGGCTACGAGTCGTACAAACTTCGCTTCGTAGCGGGTAGAGTCATTTCCCGTGTACGGGACGTTTTCCGTACGATTCGTAAATCGGATAGCCGGTCCGGATCGTACTTGTACGCTCGGACTGTCTTTTTACGAATCGTACGGAAAAGTGTCCGGGTACGTCTCGTACAACTTTTCCCGCTACGATTCATACGGAGTGGGCCGATCCGTATGTACTTTTTCCTGTACGAATCGTACTTCACGGGTCGGACGTGACTTGTACGATT
Organism: Triturus cristatus; assembly: GCF_964204655.1. Lineage (NCBI taxonomy): Eukaryota > Metazoa > Chordata > Amphibia > Caudata > Salamandridae > Triturus > Triturus cristatus. The sequence continues at coordinate 1,163,743,424 of NC_140581.1, forward strand.
CGTACGGAAAAAAATACAGATACGAGTCGTACGGAAATATTTTTTAACGGATCGGAATCGGCACCTAAATATTACGTGATGTGCACGATTGGTATGCGACCAGTCCGCGACTCCTGCTCCCGTGCATTCGCGACATATGCGCACTACGATACGAGATGCTTGCGCGGTGGCGGGTCCAGCGTGACGTCATATACGTGCTGGGGCGCGCTGGGTGTGCGACTCCCGCAAAAATAATTTATGTTCCAAAATGATATGTATGTGTTTTTAATATACATACTAGGTCAAGAGATTATCGAAGATATTCATAAAAATAATACATTTGTACTTATAATAAACTTATATTATTTTTAAATATATTTTCGCGAAGTTGGGTGCATGCATCGTGAGTGCAGAGAACCAGGTCAGCAGAGCTGCTGTACAGCCAGAGAAACCAGGTCAGCAGAGCTGTTGTAGAGCCAGAGAACCAGGTCAGCAGAGCTGCTCTAGAGCCTAAGAAGCAGGTCAGCAGAGCTGCTCTAGAACCAGAGACCCAGGTCAGCAGAGCTGCTCTAGAAGCCGAGAACCAGGTCAGCAGAGCTGCTGTAAAGCCAGAGAAACGAGGTTAGCAGAGCTGCTTTACAGGGAGAGAACCAGGTCAGCAGAACTGCTTTAGAGCCAGAGAACCAGGTCAGCCGAGCTCTTTAGAGGGAGGGAACAAGGTCAGCAGAGCTGCTTTAGAGCCAGAGAACCAGGTTAGCAGAGCTGCTCTAGAGCCAGAGAACCAGGTCAGCAGAGCTGCTTTAGAGCCATAGAACCAGGTCAGCAGAGCTGCTTTAGAGCCAGAGAACCAGGTCAGCAGAGCTGCTCTAGAGGCAGAGAACCAGGTCAGCAGAGCTTCTTTAGAGGGAGGGAACCAGGTCAGCAGAGCTGCTCTAGAGCCAGAGAAACCAGGTCAGCAGGGCTGCTTTAGAGCCAGAGGACCAGGTCAGCAGAGCTGCTCTAAAGCCAGAGAACCAGGTCAGCAGAGCTGCTTTAGAGCCATAGAACCAGGTCAGCAGAGCTGCTCTAGAGGCAGAGAACCAGGTCAGCAGAGCTGCTGTAGAGCCAGAGAAAACAGGTCAGTAGAGCTGCTTTAGAGCAAGAAAACCAGGTCAGCAGAGCTGCTTTAGAGGGAGAGAACCAGGTCAGCAGAGCTGCTTTAGAGCCAAGGGACCAGGTCAGCAGAGCTGCTCTAGAGCCAGAGAACCAGGTCAGCAGAGCTGCTTTAGAGCCATAGAACCAGGCCAGCAGAGCTGCTTTAGAGCCAGATAACCAGGTCAGCAGAGCTGCTCTAGAGCCAGAGAACCAAGTCAGCAGTGCTGCTTTAGAGCCATAGAACCAGGTCAGCAGAGCTGCTTTAGTGCCAGAGAACCAGGTCAGCAGAGCTGCTCTAGAGCCTAAGAACCAGGTCAGCAGAGCTGCTCTAGAGCCTAAGAACCAGGTCAGCAGAGCTGCTCTAGAGCCAGAGAACCAGGTCAGCAGAGCTGCTGTAGAGCCAGAGAAACCAGGTCAGTAGAGCTGCTTTAGAGGGAGAGAACCAGGTCAACAGAGCTGCTCTAGAGGGAGAGAACCAGGTCAGCAGAGCTGCTCTAGAGCCAGAAAACCATGTCAGTAGAATTGCTTTAGAGCCATAGAACCCGGTCAGCAAAGCTGCTTTAGAGCCAGAGAACCAGGTCAGCAGACCTGCTGTAGAGCCAGAGAAACCAGGTCAGCAAAGCTGCTTTAGAGGGAGAGAACCAGGTCAGCAGAGCTGCTTTGGAGCCAGAGAACCAGGTCAGCAGAGCTGCTCTAGCGGACACTGACTGACTGACAGTGACTAACTAACACTGATTGACTGACACTGACACTGACTGACACTGATTGACTGACACTGACTGACTGACAATGACTGACACTGATTGACTGACACTGACTGACTGACACTGACTGACACTGATTGACTGACACTGACTGACTGACTGACACTGACTGACACTGGCTGACTGATATTGATTGACTGACACTGACTGACACTGACTGGCTACTCTCTACTACTCACTCTCTACTACTCTCTCTCTACTACTCACTCTCTACTACTCTCTACTACTCACTCTCTACTACGCTACTACTCTCTACTACTCACTCTCTACTACTCTCTACTGCTCTCTCTCTACTACTCTCTCTCTACTACTCACTCTCAACTACTCTCTTCTACTCTCTCTCTACTACTCACTCTCTACTACTCTCTACTACTCAATCTCTACTACTCACTCTCTACTACTCTCTACTACTACTCTCTACTACTACTCTCTACTACTCTCTACTACTACCCTCTACTACTAATCTCTACTACTCTCTCTCTACTACTCACTCTCTACTACTCTCTACTACTCAATCTCTACTACTCACTCTCTACTACTACTCTCTACTACTACTCTCTACTACTCACTCTCTACTGCTCTCTACATCTCACTCTACTACTCTCTACTACTCTCTACCACTCACTCTCTACTACTCTACTACTCACTCTCTACTACTCTCTACTACTACTCTCTACTACTCACCCTCTTCTACTCACCCTCTTCTACTCTCTACATCTCACTCTACTACTCTCTACTACTCTCTACCACTCACTCTCTACTACTCTACTACTCACTCTCTACTACTCTCTCTCTACTACTCATTCTCTACTACTCACTCTACTACTCTCTACTACTCACTCTCTACTACTCACTCTCTATTACTCGCTCTCTACTACTCTCTACTACTCACTCTCTACTACTCTCTACTACTCACTCCCTACTACTCTCTCTCTACTACTCTCTACTAGTCTCTACTACTCACTCCCTACTACTCTCTCTCTACTACTCACTCTACTACTCACTCTCTACTACTCTCTACTACTCTCTCTCTGCTACTCACTCTCTACTGCTCTCTCTCTCTGCTACTCACTCTCTACTACTCTCTACTACTCACTCTACTACTCACTCTCTACTACTCTCTACTACTCACTCTACTACTCACTCTCTACTACTCTCTACTACTCACTCTCCACTACTCACTCTCTACTACTCACTCTCGACTACTCTCTACTACTCACTCTCTACTACTCACTCTACTACGCTCTACTACTCACTCTCTGCTACTCTCTCTATTACTCTCTACTGCTCTCTACAACTCACTACTCTCTATTACTCACTCTCTACTCTCTACCTCTCTACCTCTCTCAACCTCTCTCTCCACTACTCTCTACCTCTACCTCTCTACCTCTCCACCTCTACCTCTACCTCTACACCTCTACCTCTCTATCTCTCTCTACACGCACATATATGCACATATATATGCCTATATATGCATATGCATTTATTATATGTATGTGTGTATATATATATATATACATACATATATAAACATTTATATAATCTGCATATCTATATAAATACAAATATAAATGCATGCATTCATAGACATATAGGCATACATATGCATGTTATGTACATGAAAGTTTGAAAAACACTAATAAAAGCAAAGCTAATAAGCAACCTAATTGCAAACAGAATTGCTTTAACTCAAACGAGGGTGAGACCTATTGCATTTGCAATGCTTGTTTACTTTGGTTCAATCAAGAAGGCATTCAGATGTGTCAAACATTTGCCATAAATTCTGAATGGTAGCACTCTAGTTGCTCATTAGATCACTGTAGTAAAGCTCCTGCTCACCAGGAAAGTCTGCTGCTGGTATTCAAAGTGCATGTTTCAGTCTGCATGTCAGAATTTTTTTATGAAATAGAAGAGGATTTGAGAAGTAAAAATGTGCTCTAAATTTTCTTTCTGCAGCACTAATCATAATTTCTATGGCAACATGAACCCCCTCATTTTGTTCCTTTGCAAATTAAATGTTTTAAGTGTTAGCACTTTATTCCAATCAAGATGGCTTCAGGTGTGCCATACTTTTGTCATAGGTAAGACTGTTAGCGCTCTAGTTGTTCTTTAGAACACTCTGGGACATTCTGTCATTGGGCTATACTTGGGCTACATCTGGGTGATATTTGGGCTACATTTGGGCTCTTTTGTCTCTGGTGGCCATCTTGGGAGACTTATTTGTTATGAAGTTTCCTAATTTCCTCATTTACTACAGTCTCCTCAGTAGGAATACTTTTAGTTTTTTACTTTGATTCCATCAAGAAGGAATTCAGATGTGTCACACATTTGCCATAAATTCAGAATGTTAGCACTCTAGTTGCTTATTAGATCACTGTAGTAAAGCTACTGCTCACCAGGGAAGTCTGCTGCTGCTATTGAAAGTGCATGTTTCAGTCTGCATGTCAGAATTTTTTTATGTAATAGAAGATGATTTGAGATGTCACTCAAAATGTGTCCTAATTTTTCTTTCTGCAGCACTAATCATACTTTCTATGACAAAATGAACCCCCTCATTTTTTTCCTTTTTAACTTAAATGAGTTACCACTTTATTCCAATCAAGATGGCTTCAGGTTTGCCAGACGTTTGCCATAAGTAGGACTGTTAGCGCTCTAGTTGTTCTTTAGAACACTCTGGAAGCTACAGTAGAACACAAAGGAATCAACTGACAGTCTCTGCCCTTGTTGCGCCGGTTGACTTATCTTCGTGAAATTTTCAAAACTGGTGGGGCGCTCCGGTCCGCTCCTATCCTGAAAGCCTTGGGGTGATTCGTCAAGCGGGGGCCAAGAAAAATGGGGGTTCCAAAACGTATTTTCCCCATGCAATTTTCCATAGGAACCTTTAATTGCAGCTACAGCCCGAACTGCTGAACGGAATTACACTAAATTTGGCAAAAAAGGTAGCCCTTGGTTCACACTTGTGCCTTTTGGTTAAATGGTGTAAATCCGTTCAGTAGTTCCGGAGAGAATCAAAAGTAAAATCATAGATATATCTGGGCGGAGCATAACCACACATCTCATCGTGAGATCTGATTGGCTGTCAGCACTTCATCCAAGAAGTGTTGGCAGCCATCTTGGGACCAATATACATGATAGCACCTCATTAAAAAGCATTGCAGTTAATAGAAGGTTTTAAGACTTTAGTTACATTATAAATCATTTGTTGATGGTACCATACTCATTTTAGGAATTGTGGTGTGTTCTAAGGTGATTTTGCCATGTGAAAAAGCCTTCTGATGGGATATCATGAATCATGTTTGAGAGAAAACTATTTTCTCATGCTTTTCCCACAGAGGTTTGGAAGGTGATCTATAAGCTAAACTGAGAGCATATTTTCTGTAAATTCACATTATCTTTCTCAGTCATGTGAGAATGAAGTCTGACATTCTCAGTAAAACATGTACATCCAACAAGGGCAGAGACTGTCAGTTGATTCCTTTGTGTTCTACTGCAGCTTCCCAGAGTGTTCTAAAGAACAACTAGAGCGCTAACAGTCCTACTTATGACAAACGTATGGCACACCTGAAGCCATCTTGGTTGGAATAAAGTGGTAATTCTTAAAACATTTAATTTAAAAAGGAACAAAATGAGGGGGTTCATTTTGCCATAGAAAGTATGATTAGTGCTGCAGAAAGAAAAATTATGGCACATTTTGAGTGACTTCTCAAATCCTCTTCTATTTCATTAAAAAATTCTGACATGCAGACTGAAACATGCACTTTCAATACCAGCAGCAGACTTCCCTGGTGAGCAGTAGCTTTACTACAGTGATCTAATAAGCAACTAGAGTGCTAACATTCTGAATTTATGGCAAATTTGTGACACATCTGATTCTGAATGCCTTCTTGATGGAATCAAAGTAAAAAACTGAAAGTATTTCCTACTGAGGAGACTGTAGTAAATGAGGAAATTAGGAAACATCATAACAAATAAGTCTCCCAAAATGGCCACCAGAGACAAAAGAGCCCAAATGTAGCCCAAATATCACCCAGATGTAGCCCAAGTATAGACCAATGACAGAATGTCCCAGTGTGTTCTAACGAACAACTAGAGCGCTAACAGTCTTACTTCTGACAAAAGTATGGCACACCTGAAGCCATCTTGAATGGAATAAAGTTGTAACACTTAAAACATTTAATTTACAAAGGAACACAATGAGGGGATTCATTTTGCCATAGAAATTATGATTAGTGCTGCAGAAAGAAAAATTAGGGCACATTTTGATTTCTCAAATCCTCTTCTATGTCATAAAAAAATTCTGACATGCAGACTGAAACATGCACTTTGAATACCAGCAGCAGACTTCCCTGGTGAGCAGTAGCTTTACTACAGTGATCTAATGAGCAACTAGAGTGCTAACATTCAGAATTTACGGCAAATGTGTGACACATCTGAATGCCTACTTGATGGATCCAAGTAAAAACTGAAAGTATTTCCTACCGAGGAGACTGCAGTAAATGAGGAAATTAGGAAACTTCATAACAATTAAATCTCCCAAGATGGCCACCAGAGACAAAAGAGCCCAAATGTAGCCCAAATATCACCCAGATGTAGCCCAAGTATAGCCCAATGACAGAATGTCCCAGAGTCTTCTAACAAACAACTAGAGCGCTAACAGTCTTACTTATGACAAAAGTATGGCACACCTAAAGCCATCTTGATTGGAATAAATTGGTAACACTTAAAACATTTAATTTACAAAGGAATACAATGAGGGGGTTCATTGTGCCATAGAAATTATGATTAGTTCTGCAGAAAGAAAAATTAGGGCACATTTTGACTTCTCAAATCCTCTTCTATTTCACAAACAAATTCTGACATGAAGACTGAAACATGCACTTTGAATACCAGCAGCAGACTTCCCTGGTGAGCAGTAGTTTTACTACAGTGATCTAATGAGCAACTAGAGTGCTAACATTCAGAATTTTTTTGCAAATGTGTGACACATCTGAATGCCTTCTTGATGGAACCAAAATAAAAAACTGAAAGTATTCCCACTAAGGAGACTACAGTAAATGAGGAAATTAGGAAACTTCATAACAAATAAATCTCCCAAGATGGCCACCAGAGACAAAAGAGCCCAAATGTAGCCCAAATATCACCCAGATGTAGCCCAAGTATAGCCTAATGACAGAATGTCCCAGAGTGTTCTTAAGAACAACTAGAGCGCTTACCGTCTTACTTATGACAAAAGTATGGCACACCTGAAGCCATCTTGATTGGAATAAACTGGTAACACTTAAAACATATAATTTGAAAAGGAACACAATGAGGGGGTTCATTTTGCCATAGAAATTATGATTAGTGCTGAAGAACAAAAGATTAGGGCACATTTTGAGTGAATTCTCAAATCCTCTTCTATTTCATTAAAAAATTCTGATATGCAGACTGAAACATGCACTTTTAATACCAGCAGCAGACTTCCGTGGTGAGCAGTAGCTTTACTACAGTGATCTAATGAGCAACTAGAGTGCTAACATTCAGAATTTATGGCAAATGTGTGACATATCTGAATACCTTCTTGATGGAATCAAAGTAAAAAACTGAAAGCATTTCCTACTGAGGAGACTGCAGTGAATGAGGAAATTAGGAAACTTCATAACAAATAAATCTCCCAAGATGGTCACCAGACACAAAAGAGCCTAAATGCAGCACAAATATCATGCAGATGTAGCCCACATGTAGCCCAATGACAGAAGTCTGCAATACACTAACTTTTTGTGTATTTGCAGTTTTATATAGTGCAGACTTGTCAGGTATTGGAATGCTTTACATGAGCATTGGTTACATCACACAAGATCAAATTCATTTTGGTTGTGGACATGGGGAGATTAAGTGATTTGACCACAATCACAGAATGTTGAGCTGAAGCAGAAACTCCAACCTGGTTCCCCAGTTGCAAAGTCTGCAGCTCTGGAAGTAACACCACATCCTCTCGCCAAGGTGCAACATTTAATCAAGTGGTCAACTGGATAAAAAACATAAAGATTACAAATAATTTAAACGTTCTTTGTTGCTATTTGAAAACTCAGAAAATATGTCCTCATTTTAGTTTTTTAGAGCACTAACCATAATTTTGATGCAAATAAGACCCTCTCATATATGTAATTTCTAACGGAAATACTCTAGGTATTACAGTTTTGATTACATCAAGATGACGTCAGGCGTTCCACACTTCTGTAATAAATATAGAATGTTAGCAATCTAGTTGTTCATTGGGATAATGTTGAGAGGCAGAGCCCAGGGGCACGGACTCTGAAAATTGAAGGCAGGTAGGAGAGTGCAGAGGCAACAATTTGACCACACTGGGCAGGCAGGAAGGGCAGTGGCAGCACAACAGACTATGGAGGGCAGTGGAAAGGGGGCAGGGGCAACAAACCAACAATACAGGACTGGCAAGAGAGGCTAAGGCAATATAATAGACCATTGTGGGCAGAAGGAAGAGGCAGTGGTAGTACAACCATACATGCCAACAGACCCGTTTCAGCCAGGAAACATCCAATGTTTTTAAGCTCAAATGGGCTTTATTTGATCTGTCTCCTGTCTACAATCTCCTCTTTTTCAATGTAACTCAAAGGGGAAAATCAAAACCCCAGTCTTTTTTCAAAATCTCCCTCTTACCAAGTTCAAAATGTTCACAACTATGGTACATTGAATCATGGTAGGCAGGAGGAATTGGGGTAGGGACATGGACTCGGATAACAGAGGACAGGAGGGACATGGAGAGGTGCACCAAACTGACCCTACAGGGCAGGCATCAGGGTTTGCAGCAGCACAATACACCACACAGCGCATGCGGGACGGGAGTGCAGCACAACAATCCATAGAAAGCAATAAGGAGGGGACAGGACCATGCACATGGACAACAGAGAACAGATGGGAAAGAGGCAAAGGTAGCTAGCTGACCATAATGGACAGACAGGAGAGAAAGCTGCAGCATAACAGACCATAAAGGGCAGGAGGGACGGATCAGGGGCTTTACAATGGAACAGACAAGCCAGGAGGGAGGGAATAGGGGGGTCTGCACATGGAAACAGAGGGCTGGGGGCAAGGTGGCAGGGCAGGAGCAGCAAGATGACCATGGAGGTCAGGCAAGATGGGCACTAGAAACAAGACACACCATGGAGAGCAACAATGAGACTATGGTGGCATACACACAGACCATGGAGGGAAGGTGGGAGGGGGTCAGGGGCAGCTAGCTGACCACACAGGGAAGGTGGGAGAGGCCATGGCAGCACAGAAGACCATGCATGGCAAGCAGGAGGGTTAGTGGCAGCACAATGGCTATGATGGGCCAGGAGGAGGGTGCAGGGGCATGCACAAAGGACCATGGAGGATAGAAGGGAGGGTCAGGACCTGGGCACAGACAAGAGAGTTCAGGGGAAGGGGCCTCACAACAGGCCGCGCGGGGCAGGCAGGAGGAGCAGTTGCAGCACAACAGATCAGGGAGGGCAGAAGGGTGTGGCAGTAAAATGGACCATGGAGGACAGGAGGAAGGGGATAGGGGCATGGCATGTGGACAGGCAGGGTGGAGGTGGCAGGGACAGGTTATAGTCATCTGACAATGCTAGGCAGGTGGGAGGGGAGTGGCAGCTCAACAGAACACTCAGAGTGGATAGGAGTGGCAGGTCCATGGAACATAGTGGGCAAAAAGGATGGAGCAGGGGCATGCACAAAGACATCGGAGGGCAGGGGGAAGGAGAATAGGGGCAGCAAGCTAAGCACAGAGGCTAAGCAGGAGGTCAATGATGGGCCATGGAATTGGGCAATGGAGGGCAGGAGGAGTGGACTGGTACATCATGCTAAATGGAGGGCAGTGGCAGCACATCAGACCATGCATGGCAGGAGGGAGGAGGCTAGTCCATGGATTCAGACAACAGAGGATAGGGAGGAGGTGGATGGGGCAGCAAGCTAACTGTTCAGAGAAGGTGGGTATTAGGAACTTTATTGTTTTTAAAATGTGTGTCTGTGCGAACTACTTAAAATATGAACAAGTATGCAGCATAATCTCACTTTTATTCAGGAAGAAGAGGACGTTTGTGACTGTGACTCCGGGCTCACTTGGCAGAAACACCCCCTGACCCTCCACCCCATCGCAAAATGTAATGCCCGTGAAAAGCGTAGGTGGACGCAGTGTTATATAGAACATAGTGCTGAGAGCACGATTGAAAATGAAAACTAGATGTAGTATATGGTATAAACTATGCACCAAAAAGTGTGATATAAGATGAACTGGGGCGTGAAATATAATATGCAATACATTGTGCACAATGACAGATTCATTGGAGAGCGCAAGATAGCACAGGCACTAGCGCGTGCTATGCGATATGCGCCTTGGAGTGTAATATGCACAGGGCAGTGTTGTGTAACATAAGTAGTCTCTAAAGTTGTAATATAAAATATGTGCTGGGGAGTGTAACATTGCATATGCACTGTGACAAAGATATGGATCCCAGATTGTAATATGTATGGCATAGCGCTGTGCGTTATAACATACACATCGAGGAAGGCACGTTAGATGGGGCAATATAACCCGTGCAAAGGCAAGTGTGGCATGACATATTCATGGGGTGGTGTTACAGTGCACATGGGCTAGAGAGTGTATTCCACCATGCACTAGCTGGTGGAATACAACACAGAGGTGTGAGGCTATCGGCGGGCACTGGTGGGTGCAACACAGCATTCAATCAATCATAGGCATTTGTATAGCGCACTGCTCACCCGGAGGGTCTCAAGGCGCTGGGGGGGGGGGGGGAACGCTACTGCTCGAACAGCCAGGTCTTGAGTTGCTGCCTGAAGGCGAGATGGTCTTGCGTTGTCCGGAGGTGGATGGGGAGGGAGTTCCATGTCTTGGCTGCCAGGTAGGAGAAGGATCTTCCTCCGGCGGTGGCTCTGCGGATGCGGGGGACGGTGGCAAGAGCGAGGCTGGCGGAGCGGAGCTGGCGGGTGGGCTTGTGGAAGGTCAGGCGGCTGTTGAGGAACTTGGGGCCCAGGTCGTGGAGGGCCTTGTGTGCGTGGGTGAGGAGTCGGAACGTGATTCTTTTGTTGACGGGGAGCCAGTGCAGGTCTCTCAGGTGTCCGGAGATGTGGCTGTGTCGGGGGATGTCCAGGATGAGTCGTGCTGAGGCGTTCTGGATCCGTTGGAGTTTCTTCTGGAGTTTGGCGGCGGTGCCGGCGTAGAGGGCGTTCCCGTAGTCCAGCCGACTGGTGACGAGGGCCTGGGTGACCGTCTTCCTGGTCTCGGTGGGGATCCACCGGAAGATCTTTCGAAGCATGCGCAGGGTGTTGAAGCATGAAGACGAGACGGCGTTGACTTGTCTGGTCATCGAGAGGGAGGAGTCCAGGATGAAGCCTAGGTTGCGTGCGTGGTCCGTTGGCTTGGGGGTGGCTCCCAGGGCGGGGGGCCACCAGGAGTCGTCCCAGGCGGAGGGTGATGATCCCAGGATGAGGACCTCTGTCTTGTCTGAGTTCAGTTTCAGGCGGCTGTTCTTCATCCATTCGGCGACGTCTTTCATCCCTTCGTGTAGGCTGGCTCTGGCGGCGTCCGGGTCGCTGGTGAGGGAGAGGATCAGCTGGGTGTCATCGGCGTAGGTGATGATCTTGAGGTTGTGTTGACGTGCGATGGTTGCGAGGGGGCTCATGTAGACGTTGAAGAGGGTGGGGCTGAGCGATGACCCTTGTGGAACGCCGCAGATGACTTCGGTGGCCGCTGACCGGAACGGGGGGAGGCGGACTCTCTGGGTTCTTCCGGCGAGGAATGAGGTGATCCACTCCAGGGCCTTCTCCTGGATGCCGGTGTTGTTCAGGCGCTGTACCAGGGTGCGGTGGCAGACAGTGTCGAACGCTGCGGAGAGGTCCAGGAGGATGAGGGCCGCAGTTTCCCCGTTGTCCATTAGGGATCTGATGTCGTCTGTGGCTGCGATGAGGGCGGTCTCCGTGCTGTGGTTGGCTCGGAAGCCGGATTGCGAGTGGTCGAGGGATCCGTTGGTCTCGAGGAAGGCAGCTAGCTGTCTATTGACGGTCTTCTCGATGACTTTGGCAGGAAACGGGAGGAGCGAGATGGGGCGGTAGTTCTTGAGGTCGGAGGGGTCTGCAGTTGGTTTCTTCAGCAGGGCACTGATCTCGGCGTGTTTCCAGCACTCCGGGAAGGTGGCGGTGTTGAAGGAGGCGTTGATGATGTCGCGGAGGTGGGGTGCGATGATGTGGTCGGCTGTGTTGAAGATGTGGTGTGGGCAGGGGTCCGTAGGGGATCCGGAGTGAATGGTGTTCATTGTGCGTGTTGTGTCTTCGGTGCTGACTGGGGTCCAGGTGCGGAGGGTGGCGGTGGGGGGCATCGGTTCGGTGGTGGGGTTCGTGGTTGGTGGGCCGAAGCTGTTGTGAATGTTGACGATCTTGTTGTGGAAGAAGGCTGCGAGGGAGTCGCAGAGGTCTTGCGAGGGAGTGATGTCATTGTTTCCGGCGTCGGGGTTGGAGAGCTCTTTGACGATGCTGAAGAGTTCCTTGCTGTTGTGGGTGTTGTTGTCCAGTCGTTCCTTGAAGGCTGTCTTCTTTGTGGCGCGGATCAGTTGGTGGTGTTTGCTGGTGGCGTGTTTGAGGGCCGTCATGTTGTCTGTGGTCTGGTTGGTGCGCCAGGTGTTCTCCAGGGAGCGGCAGTTCTTCTTGGAGGTGATGAGCTCGTCGGTGAACCAGGAGGCTTTCTTGCTGCCGCGTCTGCTGGGGGGGTTCTTCTTCAGTGGTGCGAGGGCGTCTGCGCAGTTGGTGATCCACTGTGTGAGGTTGTTGGCGGCTTCGTTGGGGTCCGTTGAGCTGGTGGGGGGGTTCTGGCTAAGGAAGGTGGTGAGCTGGTCGCCGGTGATCTTGTTCCAGCTCCTGCGGGGGGCTTGTTGAGGGTGGTGGTGGGTCGTCGCTTTACTGAAGCTGAAGTGGACGCAGCTGTGGTCAGTCCACTGGAGATTGGTGGAGTGGCTGAAGGTGACGTATTTGCTGGATGAGAAGACTGGGTCAAGCGTGTGGCCGGCGTAGTGGGTGGGGGTGGTTACCAGTTGCTTGAGTCCGAGGTTGGCCAGGTTGTCCAGCAGAGCAGTGGTGTTGCGGTCCTTGTTGTCCTCCAGGTGGAAGTTGAGGTCCCCCAGGAGGATGTAGTCGGTGGAATTGATGGCGTGCGGGCTGATGAAGTCTGTGATGTCTTCGCTGAACTGTGTGCGTGGTCCCGGTGGTCTGTAGACGAGGGTGCCTCTGAGCGTGGTCTTGGGGTCGGTGTGTATCTGGAAGTGGAGGTGTTCGGCGGAGGTGAAGGTGTCATCGGAGTTGGTCGTGATGCGGATGGTGTTCTTGTGGATGATGGCGATGCCTCCTCCTGTCTGGTTGACGCGGTCCTTCCTGGTGATTTTGTAGCCTTCCGGGACGACGATGGCGACGTCGGGCGCTGAGGAGGCGTTCATCCAGGTTTCCGTCAGGAAGGCAATGTCTGGTGCTGTCGAGTCGAGGAGGTTCCAGAGTTCGACGGCATGCCTGTGAACGGAGTGGGTGTTGAGCAGGATGCATATCAGGTGTTTGTTGCTGGGGCTCGGTTTAGCAGGTGCGGTGTTGGGTCGGAGGCTGGTGAAGCGGCAGGTCAGGCAGGTGAAGGGTCCATGGGTGCGTCTCAGGGTGGCTCGGTAGCAGGCGGTGTTTCGGCCGGCATTGAGTGCGTGGAGGGTTTTGGCGTCGTAGATGTGCAGGGTGTGCTGGCGAGGGCGAGGACCAGGGGGTCTGGCGCTGGGCGCGGTCCAGGCGCGGACGGGCGCAGACGGGCTTACCTTTGGCACACCTTCGGCGCTCAATCGGCGCTCCCGCTGCGCGCGTCCGCTGCGCGGTCGCTCTGGGGGCGTCATAAGTAAGGAGCCGGGAGGGAGGAGCAGCTGGGTGGCGGGAGCGGGGCGGCGAATGGAATCACAGGGGGGCGGGGCCGCAGGGAGGAAGCGGCGGGAAATTCCAAGAAGCAGCGGGCAGCGGGAAATTCCCAGGAGCAGCGGGAAACTCCCAGGAGCAGCGGGCAGCGAGCGAAGGAATCTGCAGGCAGGAGGCGGCAGAGGCAGGCAGGAGCGGCAGCAGTGAGTGGGGCGACCAAGCCCTGTGGAGGGCTGAGTGGTCACACTCTGTGGTCCCCTACGGTCCCCTTAAGTAAGGAGCCGGGAGGGAGGAGCAGCTGGGTGGCGGGAGCGGGGCGGCGAATGGAATCACAGGGGGGCGGGGCCGCAGGGAGGAAGCGGCGGGAAATTCCAAGAAGCAGCGGGCAGCGGGAAATTCCCAGGAGCAGCGGGAAATTCCCAGGAGCAGCGGGCAGCGAGCGAAGGAATCTGCAGGCAGGAGGCGGTAGAGGCAGGCAGGAGCGGCAGCAGTGAGTGGGGCGACCAAGCCCTGTGGAGGGCTGAGTGGTCACACTCTGTGGTCCCCTACGGTCCCCTTAAGTAAGGAGCCGGGAGGGAGGAGCAGCTGGGTGGCGGGAGCGGGGCGGCGAATGGAATCACAGGGGGGCGGGGCCGCAGGGAGGAAGCGGCGGGAAATTCCAAGAAGCAGCGGGCAGCGGGAAATTCCCAGGAGCAGCGGGAAATTCCCAGGAGCAGCGGGCAGCGAGCGAAGGAATCTGCAGGCAGGAGGCGGCAGAGGCAGGCAGGAGCGGCAGCAGTGAGTGGGGCGACCAAGCCCTGTGGAGGGCTGAGTGGTCACCCAGGAGCACGCTGTGACTCTCAAGTGAGGTTTGTCTCCTTTCCAGAGAGTAATATACACATCCGGCGGTGGATGTGTTTTTTATTAACCGTGAGGGGGGTTTCTTGCACAGTTTGGTCGAATTTTTGTCGAATCCCCTTTGAATGGCTTCGTGTGCGTGTATATTAAATGTGCCCGTCAATAGCTACCCATGTTTGTATAAATAAACAACAAGGATGTCTACTTGGAGAGTACCCACCGGCGGGGGCGCCGGGATTAGGCACGGTAGGGCGTCAGACACGTCAGAGCTTCACTAGCGGTGTAAATACATTCCATGTGGATTCATTCTATGCATAGTCGCCTTTTAATGAATATCACGCAAATCGTCATGGTGATAGGTACATACGGTTTGTCCAGCATGTCCTAGGTGTTTCTATAAATATATATATTTTTAAAATAATAAAAAACAAAAGCCGGCCCCGGGGGATGGGGTCCCCGGAGCCATAAGTGGCCTGAGGAGGGGGGCAACACAGCTCCCTCCTAAAGAATTTAAATTAAAAAAAGGCCATGACCTGGGGGTTGGGGTCTCCGGGGCCGATTAAGGCCTTGGGAGGGCCAAATTAATTTTTTTCAACAAAAAAAATTAGGGTGCAGGCCCTGGGGTATGGGGTCCCCAGGGCCAGTAAATTAGAAAAAGAAAGGGGGCCACACAGCCCTCCTTCTTAAAAAAATAAAATAAATAAAAGACCGGCATCACGCTGGAGGCCACGCCCCCTCCTTGCAGCACTCTGCAAACGCACCCCCTGGCCAGTTGTAAGTTGGGGAATTAATTCCCCTTCAATACTGAGGGTCCCTGAGGGCCAACTAGCCCAACAGGTATCTCCAGTGTGCGCCAGGAAGCTGCGTTGCAGACAGGTGTTCTGAGGCCACGCCCCTTTTTACACCTCTATGTAACGCAGCTCTGTGGCGCTTACTGGAGGTACCTAGTGGGCTAGTTTGACCCTAGGGACCATTAGGATTCAAGGGGACTTAATCTCTCAACTTAGAACGGCCACAGGGCGCGTTTACATAGTGGTGAAGGGAGGGGACGGTGCCTGAGGTGACGTGTGCAAACACGCCCTGTGGCGCGTTTTAAGTTGGGGAAATAATTCCCTTTCAATCCTGAGGGACCCTGGGGGCCAACTAGCCCACCAGGTGCTTCCAGTAAGTGCCACTGCTCTGCGTTGCAGAGAGGTGGTGCAGGCCGTGCCCCTTTTTACACCTCTCTGCAATTGCGCTTACTGGACGTACCTAGTGGGCTATTTTGCCCCTAGGGACCCTCAGGATTCAAATTAACTTAATCTCCCAACTAAAAACGGCCACAGGGCGTGTTTACACAGTGGTGAAGGGAGGGGACAGGGCCTGAGTTAACGTGTGCAAACAAGCCCTGTGGCGCATTGTAAGTTGGGGAAATAATTCCCCTTCAATCCTGAGGGCCCCTGGGGGCTAACTAGCCCACCAGGTGCTTCCAGTAAGCGCCACTGAGCTGCGTTGCAGAGAGGTGGTCCAGGCCGTGCCACTTTTTACACCTCTCTGCAACGCAGCTCTGTGGCGCATACTGGAGGTACCTAGTGGGCTAGTTGGACCCTAGGGACCCTCAGGATTCAAATGAACTTAATCTCCCAACTAAAAACGGCCACAGGGTGTGTTTACACAGTGGTGAAGGGAGGGGACGGGCCTGAGTTAACGTGTGCAAACAAGCCCTGTGGCACATTTTAAGTTGGGGAAATAATTCCCCTTCAATCCTGAGGGACCCTGGGGGCCAACTAGCCCACCAGGTGCTTCCAGTAAGCACCACTCCGCTGCGTTGCAGAGAGGTGGTCTAGGCCGTGCCCCTTTTGACATCTCTCTGCAACGCAGCTCTGTGGCGCTTACTGGAGGTACCTAGTGGTCTAGTTGGACCCTAGTGACCCTCAGGATTCAAGGGGACTTAATCTCCCAACTTAAAACGGCCACAGAGCATGTTTACACAGTGGTGAAGTGAGGGGACGGGGCCTGAGGTGACGTGTGCAAACACGCCCTGTGGCGCGTTTTAAGAGGTAGTTTTAATCCCCTGCCCTATTATATACTAGGGGCTTACAGAGGAGGTCATGCTGATCACAGGGGGACCCCAACACATAGTGTTCCCTAGTGCATGTAGGTGTTTTCACTGTATTCTGAGTGTCTTTTAACATAGCACTGGCTCTAGGACTGGTTAGTCAGACTCAGTTACCACCAGTATCCGTCTGAAAAAGTTGAGGGTACAGGATGATTTTGCAACAAGGCTTCTTTCTGTTCTTCTGTTTGTTCTTTCTGCACGCTATCCTTCTTCCTGCACTTTTCTTCGTCTTTGAGGACTTCTGTTGCTTCTTTCTGCATTTCTTTTTTTTCTTTCTGTGCGTTTTTTCTTCTTTCTTCACATGTCCTATCTCTGTAGGCATAGTTAGAAATTAGCATTTAAAAAACCTTTGAAATTCACTGAAAAAACCATAGGTATCAGGCACGTTATAGTTAGGAATTAGCATTTAAAAAACCTTAGAAATTCACTGAAAAAACCATAGGTTTCAGGGGCGTTATAGTTAGCTGGACTTTTCACTCATACAAAACCATTGAAATACTCAAAAAACCAACTAATAACCTATATAGACACTCATGTAGCTACTCACCAACCCATGCAGCCACTTATACACAAAGTGAGAGACTGATACAGATGTTTACACATTTAAACATTACTCAATAAGCCATGTATTCACTAAGATACACTTAATCAGTCAGTTATACAATCAATTTTTCAAAAACAAATCATCCATTTAGACACTTATATACCCATTTATTCTTCCATCGACCTTGAGATATACATATATAAAACATATGTAATTTTCAGAAAAACACAAATTCACTGGATGATGTCATCAGTGATGTCATTTGAGATGTCATCAGTGATGTCATGAGTGATGTCACTGACCATGTCATGAGTGATGTAATATGTGACGTCATCAGCAGTGCATTCCGGGCGCGCGAGTTATAGTTAGCTGAACTGACTATAACGGGGGAATTTCAATGGTTTTGTATGAGTGAAAAGTCCAGCTAACTATAACGCCCCTGAAACCTTGTTTAAAGGATCGAGGTGCGGGATGGTGTGCATACCGTAATAAAGCCTTGTGCCTCAAACTGGTGCCGGAGTGCTTGTCACAGGAGTGTAACCTTGGGAGCAGCAATATATATATATATTCACTTAAAAAACCATAGGTTTCACACATGTTATAGTTAGCTGGACATTTCACTCGTAAAAAACCTATGAAATTCCCCCGTTATAGTTACTGTAGGCAACTATAACTCACGCGACCGCAATCCTCTGCTGATGACGTCAGATATTACATCACTGTATTTAGACACTTATTTACCCATGTCTTCTTCCATTAATCTTTAGCTATACATATATTACAAATATTTATTTTTCATAAAGACACATATGTCATCAGTGATGTAATATCTGACGTCATCAGCAGAGTATTGCGGTCGCGTGAGTTATAGTTGCCTACAGTAACTATAACGGGGGAATTTCATAGGTTTTTTAGGAGTGAAATGTCCAGCTAACTATAACATGTGTGAAACCTATGGTTTTTTAAGTGAATTTGCAAGGTTTTTTAAATGCTAATTCCTAACTATAACGTGTGTGAAACCCATGGTTTTTTCAGTGAATATATATATATATATATATATATATATATATATATATATATATATACACACATACATATACACACACATACACACACACACACATACATACTTATAAGCCCATAGAACAACAATATTCGGTCCAACCTGCCCTTTGCAGGAAGACACCCATATGGCGATCAACAATGCATGTACTAAAAAGTCCAGGTTTACAAATCATATTTAGACCTAAACATAGTGTGTACGTTCACTTCAGATAGGACTGTGAAGGTACTGAAAGATGTAGATATATATCTGCTGTAGTCAATAGTCGTATTTAATTCACTAGGCACCTAACAATCTTCCATCACTGGGTCCGCACCAAGATTGTACTGCACGGAACCACTTAGGAATCACTCACTGGGAAAGAAAAACTCTTCACAGCATCACAGAAGGGCAGTCGCACAGGATCAAGTGGCCTGCTGTACAAGCGTGGCTAACTTTTTGGTAGCCATGCCATGGCAAGCAGCAAGAGATGACTACAAGGCCAGGCATCAGTGAGTTTCAAGCACCCTTAAAAAGTCATGAGACCAGCATCCACACAGGGCCGCGCTCCAGGCAGCCATAGACGGCCAAGTGCACAGCAAACCCAAAAGACCAAGATTCCTGCAGAAACAAACTACCACACGCCCAGGAGACACAGTGGGCCAACAATGCACTATTAGGACGGTAAGCACTCAGATTGTGCTACAGGCCACTTGTTGACCATATCCTCCTACAACTTAAAACTGCACGGCAGGGCAATGGGAAATCCAGGTAGGACCCGAACTCTGTGCGCTCTGGATTCTCGTAAGAACTTTGACAACATGTGACGTATGCACCAATCACATAATTTAGCTCATGCAGCCCATAATGATATACCGTTATAAGCACAGTAACACGGAGACCATCCTGTGAAGTGAATACGCTCGCGGGTGCCCTCACCTCCTCTTGCTTCTCTTGCCCGGCCGGGTCTGCATCCCGGGGGCCCTCCCTTGCGGTCAGGCGGCTCTCCAGTGCCGTTACCAGACTCCGAAGGTCCCCGCAGACCCTGCCCCGGCTCTGGTCCTCTTCCCGGACGGTCCTCTGCCCCTCAGAGTCCGACGAGCCTGCGCTGCAGTCCGACACAGACAGGTGCTTCACGCCGCCCTCGGAGAGAGTCTCGGAGCCCGAGGAGGAGGCTGACAGGCTAGGCGAGGACGAGGAGCTGCTGCCGCCGCTCTTCGCTACCAGGGGGGAAAGTGTCCGCTCCATGGTGCCCACGGGTGTCAGGCGTGCCGCGGACAGTACGGGCGGCGGGACATGGCACTACCCGGGCCAGGTCAGCTCCCGCCCAGTAGCTGAGGTGTCGCACGCCAGTCCCTCCTTCACGTCTCGGACTTCTCAGCGGGCCGTGCTGGCAGCGCTGGGCTTCTCCGCGCTAGACATGCCCCTGCGCTGCTCCTGTTGCCTGTCTCCCCGCAGTTCTGGCAGCTCTGATGATGAACCACAGCGACGCCTCCAGCCGCCGCTTCCCTGCCAGAGGCCTTTGTTTTTCTCCCCCTCAAAATGCGAGAGCCAAAATGGCGGCCGCCGCTTCCTGATTTCCACAGATTCTAATGTTTTTCAACCAATCAGAAGTGCGCTCGCGCACGGTCGAGTGCGCGCACCCAGCGCGCACGCTGCGCGCGTACAGATATATATATTGATATAAATGCTATTTTCTCTGGAAATACTGAACAGATTTACACCAAACCTGCAAAAGGCACTTCATGGACCTTATGGCTACCTCTCTGCCAAATTTCACATAATTCTGTTCAGCCGTTCGGGCTGTAGCTGCGACTAAAGTCCCTATGGAAAAATCCATGGGGAAAATGTGTTTTGGGACCCCCCTTTTTCTCTGCCCCCGCTTGACGAATCACCCCGAGACTTTGAGGGTAGGAGCTGAACGGAGCGCCCCATTAGTTTTGAAAATTTCGCGAGGATTCGCCAATCGGCGCCAAAGTTATTCAAAATAGAATTTTGAGATTTCCTATGGAAACTCGGTCCTAACTATAACTATCTACTGGCGACCGCCAGTAGATAATATATATATATATATATATATATATATATATATATATATATATATACATACACAATATTTACCAATACTTACCATTATGTGTGGTAAGAACATGCGTTATAAAGACATCTGTTGTAAAGGAATCCCCACGATAAGACTTCATGGTAAATCGAAGTTGTTGTAAAGACTTAGTGGTATATTCACAGGAACGTGTGCTAATTACCATCAAAATATATTAACGCAACTTTACACATCGCAGCCTATCTCAGGAAAATAACCCAGTGTCAACGTGGAATTCACAACAAGGCGGCCCCATGCGATAGTTTGCGGAAACCCCGGCCAATGCCCGCGATACAACCACCTCGACGGAGAGAAAAACACAAATCCCAACGCGAAAAAACCTGCGATGGGCCAAAGCGCGATGAGGAAATCAGTGATAGGCAGCGCCAGGCCTGCAACACACACCTGGCAGGCGGTAAAAATCACCATAAAAGTGGAAAAAACACCCAAACACAAACTGACCAACACCCAAGCACCATGGAGGCAGCCGGAGCAGGTGCAGGGGACAAGCGCAACCCCACAAGCACCCCGGACGACCAGCTTTGGACCTCGGGGACAGGGAAGGGCAAGGACAAGAAGAAGAGAAAGACGAAGTTCAGTCCGCAGGCGAACAGGATCATAGTCACAGAGGTGACAGAACACCATCAACAACTGTTCGTCACCTCCAACGTGTCATTGGGCACCAAAAATGGAATATGGCGGGACATTGTGCACATGGTGAATGCCGTCTGAGAGCACAAGAGGACAAAGGACGAGGTCAAGAGGCGATGGAATGACATCAAGCGAAAGACTAAGGAGAAACTCACAGCCAACCAGAAGGCAGCAATGCAGACTGGAGGTGGGGGCTCAGCGCCACAGCTTGTGCTGGATGACATGGAGGAGCTGGTGTCAACAGTCATCAGTGTGGATACTGTGGCCGGAGTCGGGGGATCGGACACTGCTCGACAGGACACAACACAACCGCAACAGGGTGAGTGACCACCAGGTACTGGGGGGACAGGTGGAGATGGCCATGATGGCACACATGCACAATCAAGCAGAGCACAGTGCACACCCTCAATGACTCTGGGTCATCGCCCAGATCTACAGACTGTCACAATGTACAATTCCATGCTGTCTGAATGTCAACATGTACCATGCAGCTACATACATGTGGACACATTGTAATACACCATCTACCCTTCACATTACAGGCACACCGTCAACACCCCCTGCAGAGCAGTCCCAGCCACTCTTCACTGATGACGAGGACGACAACCCCAGCATCGACGCACAAGCCCTTCTAGACATCATTGACATCATCCGCGACTTACCGCCAGGATCAGGGCAGCCCAGCTGCATCGAGGAGACCCCACCCACCACCCAAACCAACCAGCAAGAGGTACCCATGGCCCCGGCAGTCTCCCAAGACCCCCAGGAACAACACACAGCCTTCCAAAGCTGTGTGCTGGAGGCCCAAAGGGAGACGGTTGAGCAGGTGTGGGTGGGGTTCAACCTCATGGCTATCAAACTGGACACCATCCTTGGTTGTCTAGGCCCGCTCCATGGTCTCTAACGAGCCCTGACTGACATCGCTGGTGTCATGATGTGGAGAGAAGAACACCTGTCTGCTCAGAGGGGCTCCAGCGATACAAGCCGTGAGCTGGCACACATGGGGAGGCTCATGGAGGACATGGTGCGGATGGAGGCAGAAATGTAGACCAACGAAATGTAGCTGGGATCTACCATGACCTGCAGATCCTCATCATGGCATTGCTGCCACAAGGTGTGGCGATGATGAATGCTGCTGCCCCCACACCATCCACATCTCTGCCCCCTGGTGTGCCATTGCCTCACAGTGCGGCCGGCGTATCCACTCTGGCACCTGATGTGTCAGTGGCACACAGTGCCTCAGCCAGTACTGCAACACCCACAGGTGGGGCAGAGCACACATCCGGGGACGAGGACGCGGATGGGTTTGTGATCAGAAGGAGGCACTTGCATTCATTTCCGCCACCTGGCCTGTTTCTGCTTGGTGCCGCACATGGCCCCATGACCTTCCACTGACCCCCGATACACTCCGATGCACTCACCTTGGTCAGCGACATGGACTGCCATATCCTGTTTGATGACCAATGACACGGGGACCAGACTGCGGACTGTACCCTTCCTCTCCCGCAGTACTTGTCATCCCTGGATGGACTATGGCTGGCCCTCCATTGACCCATATTGTGTAGTTTGCTTGGCATTGCCCTGTAACGCTCCAGCTGCAAAACTGCACTGGATGTGCAATAA
Organism: Triturus cristatus; assembly: GCF_964204655.1. NCBI lineage: Eukaryota > Metazoa > Chordata > Amphibia > Caudata > Salamandridae > Triturus > Triturus cristatus. The sequence goes on from NC_140581.1 coordinate 1,163,766,122, forward strand.
ACATCCAGTAACGCACTGCTGTTATGTCTTTCGTCATTCATGTATGAATATGTGGATGAATGTAGGGACAGTGATTTCCCTTGCGTCAATGATGCTCATCCTGTGGGATGGCAGTGAGAGGGTGCTACATTGCCTATTGTGTTCCGGGTGCCGTGGACACTACAACAGGGACACACGCATCAGTCACTTCCTTGTCCGGACATGGACTGAACCACGCCCAGAGCCCACGAGTCATTGTTGCGAGCCCTGCGCTGGTCCGGCGTACTGCAGGCCAGACCACTCCGCTTACACTCCGAGGGGGGGCCCTTATTGCTACCCGTCGCAGGCGTACTCGCTGGTGGTGTGCAGGTCACTGGTCTAGTTGTCAGAATGTCACAGCCACTCCCTGAGGGCAGGTTTGCACACACACCACACCCATCCGGCACAGGCATCTCAGACCATGTGACTCCGCCAACATAAGGGTCCGACGACGTCACATTCCCCTCTGCCGGTGGTGACTGGATGACGGACGCTCCACGACAAATGAGTAGTTGCGCATAGGGTTAGTGGCACCCGAGGCCTTGCGACCGTCACGGGCCTACCACCACGTGGTGCCGACTGGGGTTGCACAGGGTTAGTGGCACCCAAAGCTTTGCGGCTGGCACAGGCATCCTGCCACGGGTCGGTGACTTTGGGTGCACTGAGGTAGGGGCACCTTAAGTGCTGAGCGGGTGTGCAGCCTGCGATGATGCCCCATCCCGGCAGTCCAGACAATTCAGGTTTTGTGTGCCCTGCTGGACTGCAGTGTAGGCCATAGCCAGTGGGCAGCGCGGGCCTACCGCCACGTGGTGTCACTTTCGGGATCACAGATTTAGTGGCACCTTTTGGGCTGTGCAGCCTGCGTTGATGCCCTGCACACTGGTAAGTCCTCTGCCATGGTGAAATCAAGACCCAGCAACACATGTGAGACCTGGTGGCCTGCGGAGCGGGGCTGCATGATGTGGAGGGTGCCATGTCCGCGGGCCCAGGCTTGTGGCTTGCAGCGGCACGTGGTCGGACCTCTTTTCTGCACGCCAGTGATGGAAGGTGAGCATTGAGGCCTGGGTGCGCAGGGGCGGGCATGCTCCAATGGGCGGCGGGAGGGGCTGGGTGCCTCTGACTGGGTGCGCAGGGGAGGGCAGGGGATGTTGTCTTGTGCAATTGTGTGTACTGTGCCAATCATGCATCTGGACTCTGTTTCAGATGACGGGTCTGTCTCAGATGTGTGACCTGGTGAACTGCAATACATACCGGCAAGTGGTTGGAGACACACCGGTGGCAGCAGGTGAGCAGTGTGGCCTGGGTGCGCAGGGACGGCACTCTCTCTCTCTCTCTCTCCCCCTCTCTTCTTCTCTCTCTCCCCTTCTCTTCTTATCTCTCTCTCCCCCTCTCTTATTCTCTCTCTCTCTCCCTCTCTTCTTATCTCTCTCTCCCCCTCTCTTCTTCTCCCTCTCTCTCCCCCTCTCTTCTTATCTCTCTCTCCCCTCTCTTCTTCTTCTCTCTCTCCCCCCTCTCTTCTTATCTCTCTCTCCCCCTCTCTTCTTCTCTCTCTCCCCCTCTCTTCTTATCTCTGTCTCCCTCTCTCTTCTTCTCCCTCTCTCTCCCCCTCTCTTCTTATCTCTCTCTCCCCCTCTCTTCTTCTCCCTCTCTCTACCCCTCTATTCTTCTCTCTCTCTCTCTCCCTCTCTTCTTATCTCTCTCTCCCTCTCTCTTCTTCTCCCTCTTTCTCCCCCTCTCTTCTTATCTCTCTCTCCCTCTCTTCTTCTCCCTCTCCCTTCCTCTCTCTTCTTCTCTCTCTCCTTCCCCCTCTCTTCTTATCTTTCTCTCCCCCTCTCTTCTTCTCCCTCTCTCTCCCACTCTCTCTCCCCCTCTATTCTTCTCTCTCTCTCTCTCCCTCTCTTCTTATCTCTCTCTCCCTCTCTCTTCTTCTCCCTCTTTCTCCCCCTCTATTCTTATCTCTCTCTCCCCCTCTCTTCTTCTCCCTCTCCCTCCCTCTCTCTTCTTCTCTCTCTCCCCTCTCTTCTTATCTCTCTCTTCTTATCTCTCTCTCTCTCTCTCTCTCCCTCTCTGTCTGTCTATCTCTCTCCCTCTGTTCCTCTCTCTCTCCTTCGCTCTCTCAATGTCCATTGATGTGCGCAGGACACACCTTCTCATCATGATTTTTGCCTTGCGGGCTGTGACCTACGGATTGTCCCGAGGGGAGCCGCCATGTGTCTTCATTTCAGTTCAGTGTTCATTTTGATAAAGTTTCATTTGTTGCTTCGAAAGTGAATGTGTGATGCTCATTTTTGTGACCACACATGCATGTCACCAGTTGTGATTGTGCGACATCATGCTGATTATTTTGAACATGTTTAGGTGTAGCTGAGGTGGCATGTCGGGGGGGTGCCGGGGAGGGGGGGGTCCTGGGGGTGGTGGCGGCAGATGTTGTTGCCCTTTCGGCCCTCCGGGCTGCATGTTCAGTTGCCCGGGTGCATCTGTTGTTCTTCAGGTGTGGCTCTGGGTTGGGCTCCCTTTTGTGGTGCAGGCTGTCGTCTGACTTTGCACAAGTTCAGAGCAGGCGTTATATTCCTGCTGCTAACACTCCTTATCGCCTGTTTTGTGTTCTTATTGCCGATCTGGCTGGTTGTTGAGAATGTTGTGGAGTGGTGTAGTCGCGACTTTTGGCACGGGAATGCCTACTCTGCATCTCATTAGCGATAGTTGCAGGGGTTATCTGTTGCGATGTTTTTTGCGGCTGCTATCACGGGTAAACTGGTGCTGTGAGCTGTTGACACCAGCTTGTGAATGGGGCGATGTTTTTATCGCAACTTTGGCTGCGATAAAGTGCCGATAACTCGGCGAAAGATCCTTGTGAATATGCCCCTTAGTTGTTAAGAATGTTTCCCGTCTCTGTGTTAAACTCATCTTTAGGGTCTGGTTTGTCATAGACATTTTCCTATTGCATGAGTCTACAGTAAGAGGGTTTGATAAACATAGTGCCAGTGTTGACTGCCAAGGTGATAATCCTGCTTCTATACCAAGCACATACTGACTGACCAGGCATGTCTCTGGCAAAAAAAAACTAGTATCCAGGAAAAAATGAACAGATTGTTCATAATGGAACCTTGTTATAAGGCAGAGTAATACAAACAGAACTGAACTGAGTGATTTTTTATGGAAAAGCTTATGACGTCCTGATGCCTATTGTTAAAGGAGGATTTAGAAAAAATATCGGGAAGAAAATATTGTGTGGATAAAATATTGTGTCAAGAATATCGAGGACTTAAATATTCTGGAGGTAAGTTTCTATAGGTGAGCAAAATTTTACTATATACTACCGCACTTATATGTATCTTGATATATTTATCTTCAAGGTATGTAGATGTGGAGTTAAAAATATTAAATCTATACTTACTTACTTGCACTTAACTTCTGGATATTTTGGTTCTCGATATTTTTGACAGAATATTCTGTCCACATGATATTTTTTTTTACTGATATTCTGTCTGTGATCCTTTTAAGGAACTCAGGGTTGCAGTTCGAATGTAAAGACACCCAATGTTGGTGTTCTGTGAGCAGACTGGGGCCGTGCAACCCTTTAACTTTGAAGAGGACAGTACCATGCACATGCTGTACTTGAAACAGCGCGTGAGTAGAAGCACGACGAGACAGAGCGGCCATTCGGTTGTCGCTCTATGTTTGTCTGCACGATGCCCCTGGCCCTTGAGTAGGAGCCTGAAGGCTGCCATAAGGGTGAGTGCGGGTACAAACTACAAAACTTTGGAGATCGCTTCAAGGGTCAGGGTGCACAGCCTCACTGGTTGTAATGATGGGCCCTAGGCCCACATGCTAGGTGAAGGAGGACACAGGACACATAGTTGGGGATAGTGGGAATGGCCACGAGCACGTGCGCTCGGCCCCTTTTATTGACAGCGTCACCTGACACAGTGACGTCTGTGGTGGGTGGGTGTACAGTGTAATACAGCAGGTCGGAGCACTAGAACGTGTCCATGCTTGGACACTACATCCCTCCCAATTTTTAATAACAAAACCCAACGTCAACGTTCAACCTGGGGGAGAAAGAAAGATATACACAGTTGTAATACAGTGACCAAACTTCTGCAGAATCGCTCACGCTTCAGCTGCTTGGAGTCGCAGAAGATGTTCTTCCTGTCGCGGACGATGCTCTTCCTGTCGCAGACGATCACCAGTTCACTGTGGCACCAGTCATGGGTGCTCGATGGATCTAGTCTGTTTGACGGCTCTGCCTTGAAGTTGTTCTCACAGTCTTTCCTTCGCTTTTACTTTCTTGGCGACAAACGCAGTTGAGTTCTTGTGGTTTTTACCGCTAGATGTTGCCGTTCGTCTTTTCGTCCAGTCCTTTTCTTTATCTGTGGCGTGTGTTCTGTTTTGCAAAACGGATTGGTTGCAAGACACCCCTCTCACCAGGATGCCTCTCTCGCAGGTGTTCCCCTGCCACGGGATATCCCTGAGGCCCTCCGACTCGTCCTGAGCTGGGTGTACTGTGTCGTGTTACTCGCACGCCGATCCGTGTGGGTGCAGAGGAGACGACAAGTCTCACCTCGGGTTCTGCAGTCGTGCCTGGAGGGTAGCTGTTGGCTCCTGTCTTCGCACACAATGTCTTCATCCTCCTGGGACCTTTGCTGGAGGGCGGCTGATGACCATCTCTCGTCGCGGGGACGCTCTCTCACTGGCATCCCTGAGGCCTCTGCCCCTGGGTCACCACGGCTGGCGTTGTCCAGTGTCCGTGTGACCCCAAAGGTGGGTGTTTCGAATAGTCCGGCCTGCTCACCCCTGCAGATCCCAGGTGCGCTGAAAGCATCATCAAACAGATGGTCTTTTCTCCGTGCCACGGGTGTTCTTCAGGACTTGCGCACCGTGCTTGTCACCTTCCTTGTCTTTGAGGTGTGAGTAGTCTCGCCACCCTCTTCTCTCTTTCCTCTATTTCTTTCTCCGTGAGGATGTCATGTCACTCTGACTTCTTCTTTGTTGCAGTGGCAACCGTGCCACTCAGATCTCTTCCTTTCCCCTTTCTTTTGGTGGCAAACGTGCCACTCCGATATCTTCATTCTTCTTTTCTTGTAGTGGCGAACGTGCCACTCAGACATCTTTTTTTTTCTTAGTGGCGGACGTGCCACTCTGGTCTCTTCATCTCTTCGCTTCACGCCCTACTCTGGACCGTTCCTGTTCTCCTCTTATCTGGCCAGGCTTCTCCATGCAGCGCGCGCACTCTGCACGTGTTCCCCCTGGTCTTGTCCTCGTCCGAGAACACTCTCTTCATCTTCCTCAGCATTCCGAGTTAGGGTCGTGACCTTCTCTTCATCTTCACCTTGTCACCAGTTACGTCGGTTGAAGTTCGTGGGGCCATGCTCATGGTCCGCTTCGGTCTTCTCCCTTTCACCAGTTGCTTTGGTTCTTCTTGAGCTTCTTTGGACCACTTGACGGTCCGCGCTGCCGATCACTGGCAGGATATCTTCGGTCTTGCGTCAGACCTCTTTGTGCGACTCCTGGCGAGTCGGCTTCTTTGGTGCGACCATGTGGCAGGTCGGCTGGGCCTTTGTGGTGCGACCGTTCGGCTGGTCGGCTTGACCTTTGTGGGGCGACCGTTTGGCAGGTCGGCTTGGCCTTTGTGGTGCGACCATTTGGCTGGTCGGCTTGACCTTTGCGTTGCGACCGTTTGGCAGGTCGGCTTGGCCTTTGTGGTGCGACCATTTGGCTGGTCGGCTTGACCTTTGTGGTGCGACCATTTTGGCTGGTCGGCTTGACCTTTGTGGTGCGACCGTTTGGCAGGTCGGCTGGGCCTTTGTGGTGCGACCATTTTCTGCTGGTCGGCTTGACCTTTGTGGTGCGACCGTTTGGCAGGTCGGCTGGGCCTTTGTGGTGCGACCATTTTTGGCTGGTCGGCTTCACGAGGTGTGTCACGTCGTGTGACTACCTGTGTCCGCTGCCTTGTCAGGCGCTGGTGCGTGCTACTCTTCGTACCGTCGTGGTACCTCTTCAGTGTCGCGTTGCTCCTAGTATCAGGATCACTTGATGTGGTGGCTTCTTGGCGCCACTGGGTGTTGCTCTGCATCCATGGCCGCCAGTGTCGGATACTTGCTGCGCCCATCCTCTTCAGTGGGTTCCTCTCCTGTGTAGGCGCTGCAGTGTACTGTCCGCGTCCGGGGTACAACTGCGCTGAGTCCGTTTGTTCTCTTGAGGGTTCGCTCCACTTGATGCGGCGACAGCGCAGTCCTCGCTGGGGTGGATGTGGCTCGACACCGTTCTTCTTTCTTCCTCCTTGTTGCTGCGGGATGGCGCTGCATCCCTGTGGCACACCGTCTCTTCTTCCTGTGCTTCTGTCGCGTTCCTGTGCGTCTGGCACATTCCTGTGCGCCTCCGTCGCTCACCGTCGCATTCCCGTGTGCTCACCTTCGCGCCTCCGTCAGACCTTGCGGTACTTGCCTTGCTGCCTCTTCTCCCTTTCCGTCGGTCTCCTGTAGCTGCTGGACTTCCTTGGCTTGCTGTAGGCTTGTTGGTTTCTGTGTGCTGCAGTACCACCAGTGGCCACTGGGTGGCAGTGTTGCTTTTGTTTGGCTTCAGCAGCAACCTTCTGTACTGCCAGAACTCTATGCCTTGTTTTCCTTTTCTCAATTTCCCCAGGCTCCGGTAGAGTGCAGAGGGCTGGAGTGGGGCTGGAGCCAGGCAGACCAGTGAAAGGCAGGACCGGAGCTGGGCAGCAGGTAAGTCTTTATTACTTTACTTTCCATTTACTTAAGAGGCAGGGGGCACCGGCACTGACATTGCTAACAAGAGAACGATGAGGCATCACTGGCAGGCTGGATGAGAAATGCTCTGTCCTCACTGCGGGTAGGCTCCGCTTCATTTCTGCAGCTGCATGGAGGGCACAGGCATGTGGGCTGCGCAGAGGGCGAGGCAACACTCCTTGGGGCATGGTGCCATCGCGCACACAGTATAAGTTGATTTTCGGCGGCGCTGGCCGCTTGCTACTTGCAGTTGTAGGCGCCGACTGGGGGTCCCGCGAGGTGGGGCATATCTCCCATGGCCGGCGGCGGCCGTTCTTTGCCTTCTTGATCGCCCTCCCTGCCCGCGGCAGCTACATGCAGTCCTCGCGCGGCAGGGAGGGGTTAGGGGCCACTCGCAGAGGTTTCCTTTGCGCCGCTTTTACGGGCGTTTTGTTCATTTGTGGAGCGTTGTCAGTACCCTGTGCACCTCCCTCCCGCGGCAGCCTCGCTCCCTTCTCCATACGCTGAGCGGGCGGGGGGGGGAAGAGTAGACCCGGCGTGTTGTGCTGCGGGTGGGCTCCGCTTTCACTTTATGCAAATTCCGCCCCCACTGCAGCAGCGTCTCATAGCTCCCACGCTGCGGGTGGGGGGGGTCACGGCATACCTTCAGTCGGCGGGGTGAGCTCTCGTCCGGCTTCCTCGCACGGAGCTCCACTGCACTCTCGGACGCGGGGTGGGCTCCCGCGGACCGTGGCCGTTACTTCTAGTGCGGCTCCTCACCTTTTGGCCGGCGGGCCACTTTTCTCCCGCGGGTGGGCTCCGCGTGGTTTGCGCCACTTGCCGGGTCGCGGCCGATGCGGGTGGGCTCCGATCGGTCCGCTCCATGTTCGGGGCGATCCCCCACCGGGATCACGGCAGCCACGCGACGGGGTCGGGGTGGGCACCCGACTTCCTCGCTTTTCCCTCCAGGGCGGCCTGCCCGCCCGCCGGACTTCGCAGCGGTGGGTTCCGATCGGCTTCTTCGCGCCTGGGGCTCTGCACATGCCCTGGGGCGACCGGGCGCTTGTCGCCTGCTGGGAGCCGTCGCGCCGGCTGCCCTCTCCCCCTCGTCATCAGATGGGCTGCTGCACGCTGGGTCACAGCCCCCTCGTCGCCAGTGTAATGATGGGCCCTAGGCCCACATGCTAGGTGAAGGAGGACACAGGACACATAGTTGGGGATAGTGGGAATGGCCACGAGCACGTGCGCTCGGCCCCTTTTATTGACAGCGTCACCTGACACAGTGACGTCTGTGGTGGGTGGGTGTACAGTGTAATACAGCAGGTCGGAGCACTAGAACGTGTCCATGCTTGGACACTACACTGGTGTAACATTACCTGTGGGGGCCGCTGGCAAAGTACACAGAAAGGGGGCCCCGCGCCCCGGCCCACCACCTAATGCTTTTGCTGAGGGGGCCGCTGGAGCTCGCACCCCACCCTCCACACCGCGGGGGCTGTTGGGGCTTATGTTGCGTCACTGCACAGCCTCCCTGCACATACATTAACACCATGGCTGGCCTGTACCACATTGTTAGGACACGAGCTCCCATGGGATGAGTGACAGGGAAACTCGGGAAACTCTCAAAAGGGGCCACAGAGTGCTTGCTAAACGTACGGCATTTGCTGGGTGATATACCCCTTCTGCAAACCCAAATAGAACAGGGAGCAAAGAAAAATGGTAAACTGTCCTTCTCACTTCCTTTTAATACCATTCCTTGATATCAATGAAATTAATAAGTATATTCTAAGACAGATTTTGAGCAACGGAGCAGCTGAGGTTTTCTGCAATTTATTTTAAACTTTTCTCATAATAATTCCAATTAATTGACGCTACGTTGCTGCGGTCTAGACATGGAAACTACGCTTTCCGCATTCGATAGCTGCAGCTGCGCACTGAATTCCGCAGAGAATAATTGAACTATTTCCGAGCAATTACCTAGGTGCTCTCTCCCTGACAACCCGTGACCTTCAAATGACTCAACAAGCATATTAATATACAACACAACAGGAAACTCAAAGCAGGAGCCTTTTATAAAGAAAATCTTAAGGCCACTCACACGAAGTACATTCCAGGGCGGAAACAATCACCAGAAATGACTCGAGCAAAATTACCTGGGATCCATTGTTTCGTACCACCTCAGGCGAGTGTTTGCTCCACATTTTTACCAAGAGCTGGAGAGACTGTATACATCTTAAGCTGTTCTACATCACTCCATGTACGCACCTTCACCAGATTTTATTCAAAGTGCCTTGCGGAAAAGACAAATGAGAATTAGTTATAACGATGTGGTGTCTACTGTAATGTATGTATGAAAATGTATGCTGTTTTCACGCCAGGACGGAGTTGCGCATGTGCATCATCAGGGAGGAATACATTGTACGTGCTATAGATGCAGACCTCTAGAATCCATATATGGGCTACCTTTTGTTTAGCATCTGCATTAAAGAATGCATTGTGCTGGTATGCTTACAGATGGAAGCAGGTGTGCAGATCCTGCTCAATGCAGAGTGCTGTTGCCTCCTTGTGACTGGCTGCATTAACCCGTTCGCTGCTAGGCCTTCACCCGAACCCCCCACCCCCCCAGCTAAGCATTTTTTGGGCTATTTGGGGTAGTTCGCGCTTAGGCCACTTTAACTTTTTGACCACATAAGGTATCCACACCAAATTTGCGTCCTTTTCTTCCAACTTCAGGGGGATTCTAAAGGTACCCTGAGTTTGTGGATTCCCCTGGAGGGGACCCAGAAATTAGACAAAATACTGCTTAATTATTTTTTATTTTGGAAAAATGGGACAAAAGTGCTGCAAATAAAAGCGTCTGGATTTTTCCCGGAAAATGATATCAACAAAAGGTTTGTGGGACTGTAATCACCATTTTCCCAGCTTTCAGGGACTGACAGACATTTGTCATAAAACCAACATTTTTTACACAGTTCTGGCATTTTACTGGGACATAGCCAATGTTTGCTATTTTTTGTGCTTTCAACCTTCTTCTAGTTAATGGTAGAAATGTGTATGAAAGCAATATTGGATCCTGAAAAGCTATACATTTTAGACAAGTAGACAAAATTCTGAATTCAGCAAGGGGTCATTTGTGTGAATCCTTCAAGCTTTCTTTATAGAAACTAACAGTTGAAAATAGGAAAAATTGAAATTGAGTTGAAAAAAACAGCCATTTGTGCCAATGTTTTCACCTGCAACTTCTTGTAATTATGACAGATGTTTGAAAGCAATATACTGTTACATCCACTGGACCTTTCTGGTTGTGGGGCTATATGGGACTTTCTGAAATTGGAACAAAATATAGAGTTTAGAAACAGTAGCTATTTGCACATTTCCGAAATTGTGAGTACCCACACTAGCATGTGAATTGTAGGACATTTTTCAAAGTGACTTCTTTTTTACAGATTGTCTTTCATTTGGAAGGCAGAAAAGCATCTAAAGTCAAAAGATAATAACAGTTGCTCTACAATTCCGTGTTACCCTAAGTCTCCCTATAAAAATGGTACCTCACTTGTGTGGGTAGGCCTAGTGTCTGCGACAGGAAACGGCTCAAAACGCAACGTTGACGCACCACATTTTCACAGTGAAAACTGACCTTTTTTTGCAAAGTGCCTAGCTGTAGATTTTGAACCCTAGCTCTACCGGCACCTAGGGAAACCTAGCAAACCTATACATTTTTAAAAACTAGACACCCGGGGAAATCCAGGATGGGGTGATTTGTCTGGCTCTCACCAGATTCTGTTACCCAGAATCCCTTGCAAACCTCCAACTTTGTAAAAAAAAAAAAATCATTTTCCTCACATTTCTGTGGTGGAAAGTACTGGAATCTGCGTGGATCCACTAAAGTCCACCCACCCTGCATTCCTCAAAGTCTTCCAATAAAAATGTTACCTCACTTGTGTGGGTAGGCCTAGTGCCCGAGACAGAAAACGGCCCAAAACCCAACGTGGACACACCACATTTTCACAGTGAAAACTGACCTTTTTTTGCAAAGTGCCTAGCTGTAGATGTTGAACCCTGGCTCTGCTGGCACCAAGGGAAACCTAGCAAACCTATACATTTTTGAAAACTAGACACCCAGGGGAATCCAGGGTGGGGTGACTTGTCTGGCTCTCACCAGGTTCTGTTACCCAGAATCCTTTGAACACCTCAATCTTTGTTGCAGCGCGGAACGTCAAATTACCCCTTTCAGCACAGACCAACTACCTCAGAATCAGATTCACTCAAATACATTCATTGGTGGGGCCCATAACACCAATATACTTACACTCCGTTGATCTGTTTTCCTTAGGGAAATACGCTTCCAAACGCTGACATGAAAGGAATACCTTTGCCTTACTCTTAAACACATTGACCTCAGACCTAAGATATCCCTCTCATAAGGAGATGGATCATTTAGTTGTTTGAAGGTTTAGATTCACAGTCATTTATCTAGTCTTTAAATCCCATCAAAATGTCTTCTTACATAATCGACACAACACATTTGTCAATTAATCAAATATTCTTTATCTAAGAAATATTGCAAGAAACGTTAGAAATCATCATCAGCATTTTAGGGCATCATATTTACCTATTCTGGCTAAAGTCGTCCTCTAAGTCAATCAGTCAAGGAAGAATTTATTCAGCAAAGTTAGGCCGCAATTCAGTCTCTCAAAGATTCAGGATAACAGCTGTCCAGCAGTGTCACCGTCCTCTCCGTCAGCATAACGTCAGGAAATCAAGTTCGTCAAAGAAGAGCAAGTGATCAGCGATAGTGTTTTCAAGCTCAATTCCCTACCTACTTTTATAATGAAAATATTGTCAGAAAGTATCAAGATCGGGGTTTAGATAGTCCTGATTGGTCCATTTGGGGTAGCGGGGTACAGTTCTCAGGGTGTTGAATGATGAAGTCATCAAACTTGCTTGTTCCGGCTTTTAAATTGAGCTTTGTCTTTGGTCTTGGATGGGTTCCCGGAGCGTCCTTGAAGGGTACATGTTCTCCCGGGGTCAGGTCCAGGCCACTGCTGCTGGCGGTGATGCCTGCGCACTCCACCCAGAACCCCATGTTGTCAGGGCAGTCACGTTTATCGTCTCGTTCAGCCATCTTGTTTAGGCCAAAATGGTCAACTTAAGCAAAAGAAACACAAAAACGTAATTAAAACATAGAAATGGCTAATAAAATGTTATCCCCTTGCTAATACCCATATGTGTGTGTATTTATCTAGCAGGAGCAACACTCAGAGCGGTTTATACTCACTGAATAAAGCACAAATCACAAATGCATCACCAAAGCGACATATAACATGCAATATTCTAGTTTTCTACTATTAATATGCGTACTCAGGTTAGTTTACAATTAATATAGCCATGCAAGGTGCAATTCCCACGTGTAATTCTTTTGTTGATATAGTTGATGAGTTATCACTTCAAACAAATTAATAATATTACAATTAATTGATTATTCAGATTAATATAAACATGCAGAATGGGGGGTATACAAAATTTTGTATTACCCGCTCCAGCAATCCCCCCTTTGGTGATTATATCACCACATTAATTAAACATTTTGTATCCCTTTTACGGAAATTTGAATTGATTTCTTGTTTTGTTCATATTTCAGTTTCTCCTATTTCTTCTCTTTTTGCTGTTTTATACAAGCTATCCTTTAACTCTTCTAGTTCTAATTCTTCAAAATCTCTTTCTTGTTTTATATCCCTTCTCCTTAAGTTTTCTCTTTTTATTCTTTTCTGATTTTTATTCTTTCTATACCTAGTTTTACTACAAAGTCTTTAATACCTGATATTTTCTTACCAATCTTCTCCCAGACACCTTCAACCTCCAGTGGTACAATTTCGTTATGTTTTTATTATAATTTTTCAAATCTCTACTTTCGTCAGGAATGTAAGTACAACAATGTTGAACTTTCAGCATTCCACAGACTCCACCCTCTTTTGCCAATAAAATATCAAGGGCAAGTCGATTTTGCATTACCATAGCACGCATGGCAACCATTTCAGTATTTACCAATAAGAATCCTCCAGCGGTGCTTGTTGACAAGCGATCCACTACTGTTGAAAGTTTTCTAATTTTGTTCACATTCAGAGATATTCCCACTGCGGGTATCAGTGCTCCAAAAATGTCACCCACAATTTCAGTCCAAGATTCTCTCTTACTACGTGCTAAATAACTACCTAAACTATGTACACCATCTTCTCTTCTATCCAAGTGAAAAATCTTTGGAAAAACCAGGCCAACATAACATGTGCCATACCAATGGTCTGGCAAACAATAATATGCCCAATTCCCACAGATAAAATACAGTCCTGGAAAGACTGGATCTCTTCCACCTTTAAATCCCCATCCTCCCATGATTCGGTATGTATCATGGCACTCACTATTCCCTAGAAAATAATTGTCAAACGCCGTCTGATTCCTTCTTATACACAATTTCCCTTTCTGAGGCCAATCTAAAGCCATAGTTGGACTCGTTTCTCCTCTTAAGTGCTTCTCTGTTTCTACATCCCAAACTGTTTTCTCCACTTTCCCTTCTGAAACCTTCCTTTGCATTTTCAATCTCCTTTCTTCAACCATATCTAAAAATGTCTTCTACTCTTTCTTTAAACTGCAAGTCAAGTTATTTCTAAATATATATTCTAAGGTTAGTTCATTTGTCTCTAAGAAAAAATCACCAAATACCTTTGCAGGTTTCACCTTGTTTAGTTTGTTAATTGCTGGTACTTGTGAAAATATAGTATCTACATCAGAAAAATAATACTCTAATTTACCTGTTTGATAAAATAAACTAGATATTACACTACATGTTATTCCATATGTTACAGGAAGGTGATGATAAGTCACTCCTTCAGATACAGATGCAGGTAATTGCATACATACGTAGCAATCCCTTACGTCCATTGTTTTTACATATTCATACAGCAACTTTGAAAACACATTGTTAGAAAAATCTGTTATTGACCTGTTTTTATGTAAATAGTTTTTATCTATTCTAGTTGGAACTACCTTTTGAACTTTCCCTATATTAGTTATGTTATCACTATGTCCTTCTAATGTATCTACAGTAACTTTAAATTAAATTAGTAAAAGAATACTCCAAAGAAGCATTAATAATCCTGTACAACAACACATTTTGCACCATCTTCTAAGGAAGGTACACCTACTTTTGCTACTTTCTATGTTTGCCATCTTTTCTAAATGAGCCGTGTCTTTTGACTTAGCCTCTTCTACTTCACAACTAGTTTCTAACCCAAGGCTTCTAAGCACCTACGTTGTTCTACCAGTTTTTGTCTTTTTCAGTATTTTATTGCTTTTCCACCGGTAACTTCCTTGTCTCATTCAGTTTGGCATCTCATCATCTTTAACCTTCCCTTCGTTTTCAACATACAGGTTGTCCTGAACATTCGCTTCTTCTCCAATATCGGACAAGATAACTCTCAGGATTTCCGATTCTTCGTCTTTGTAGGGGTCTCCCTCCTAGTGACCTATGGCGCAGAACAGAAACCAGGCGGGGCCAGGAAGTTACTGCTCATAGACCCTTTATTGTGTGTCTCCCAGATAGGGAGCTACCGTCTAAACAAGGGTTGTAGTCAAAAGAAACAAAGCAACAGGATTGTAGTCTCCTCGGAAAGTAACAATTCGCCGCCTGGGCTTGAATGGAGATAAGCGTCCCCAGAACTTCTTCCTTTCTTTGCAGGGGTTTTTGGTCTTCCTCTATGTCTGCAGGGGTGCTCTTTCTCTCGGGAGGTTCCAAGGACCGGTGGAGCCAAAAGAAAGAGAAAACAAGGTACGTCTAGGTTAGACTCACTGGTCGAATAGGGGGTATTGTTGTGCCACCTTCACCAGTCGTTCGTGAGGGAGAAGAGGGGAACCGAGGGTAGGAAAAGGGAGTGCTGGTGAGGGAGTGGGGTTTTGTGCTACCTTCGTTCCCCGTGTTTTTAAGCTCTAGCTCCCCAGCAGCCCCACCAAAAAGACCCTTGCAGTGGCACTTGCCTGAGGCCACGACCCGTGAAGCGGGCCGCGGCGGTTGGACCCGGGGCGTCCTCTCCTCTTTCTAGGCCGCCGGGCTTGGAAGCGGTGCACTCTCTCTCTTTGCTGGGGCCGCATCCTCCGTAGCTCTCTCCGTGGTCGCCTGTCGTCTCGGCCCTCTCTCTCCTGGATTCGTCCTCGCCACTTCCGTCTCTCCTTCCGCGCTCGTTGTCCTCCTCTCTCCTGGTCGCCTGCACTTTCGCCGTCTTCTCTCCTTCACCGGGCTCCTCTTCCACGCTGCTGCTGCCCGTCTTCCTGGTTCCGTTCTCGTCTATTTCAGGTTCCGGACGGGGATCACCACGCCTCCTACGCACCACTAGACCGCGGGCCGTTTCCGGTCTGTGCAACCCATCGTCAGTCGGGCTACCCCTCTTCCGGTTTGTCGGGCTGCCACACTTCCGCCTGTCCGCGTCCTCCGGCTCCTTACATTCGCCCCCCCTCAGGAATGGACGTTGGGGCCATTCAATGCCCGGATGTCTGGATAGGTAATCAGCACATACTTGCTTCGTACCCGGCATGTGGATAGTCGGAAACGAGAAGGGTTGTAAGGCAAGAAACCATCTGAGAATGCGGGAGTTGGAGTCTTTGTTCCGTGCAAGCCACGTTAGGGGAGCGTGGTCAGTGAGGACAAGGAACTGTCTGCCTAGGAGGTAGTACTGTAAGGACTCGATAGCCCACTTAATGGCCAAACACTCCTTCTCAATAGTTGAGTAGTTTGCCTCCCGGGGAAATAGTTTCCTACTGATATATAACAGAGGACGTAGTTCCTCGTGGGGATCTGGTTGATACAGGACTGCCCCCAACCCATGACCGGAAGCATCAGTTTGAAGCACGAATGTGCGACTGAAGTCAGGACACCGTAACACGGGGGCAGTGCAGATAGCACGTTTGAGGGTCTCAAAACTGGCTTCCTGTTCTGTGGTCCATGTCCGGATGTGTGAGGGATGTGTTTTGGCTAGGAGGTCTGTGAGGGGGCTGGCAAGGGAGGAAAAATGGGGAATGAATCGTCTGTAATAACCTATAAAGCCTAAGAAGGAACGGACCTCTCTCTTAGTTTGGGGTCTGGGAATAATGCGGATGGCCTCGACTTTATCTACTTGGGGTCTGATGTGCCCTTCCTGTATGGTGTACCCCAGGTATTGTATGGTGTTGGTTCCTAGGAGGGACTTCTTGGGGTTGATGGTAAGACCTGCGTCTTGTATAGCAGTAAAGATGGCCCGGAGATGTACGAGGTGGTCTTCCCAGGTGGGGCTAAAAATCACAATATCGTCAAGATAAGCCGCGGCATATGCCTGGTGCGGACGTAGTATTTGGTCCATTAGTCTTTGAAATGTGGCTGGGGCCCCATGCAACCCGAATGGGAGCACGTTGAAATGGTAAAGGCCGGACGGCGTGGAAAAGGCGGTTTTTTCTTTGGAAGGTGGGTCTAATGGTATTTGCCAATAGCCCTTCGTTAGGTCTAGGGTTGACATATAGCGAGCTTGGCCCAGTTGCTCCACCATCTCGTCTACCCGTGGCATGGGATATGTGTCAAACTTTGTGATGGAATTCACTTGGCGGAAATCAATGCAAAAGCGCAAACTACCGTCTGGCTTTGGCACAATTACGATCGGAGAACACCAGTTGCTCTGGGAGGTTCTATGATACCTGCCCGGAGCATATCAACCACTTCTTTTTCTACTGCCTCCCTGCGTGCCTCTGGTATGCGGTAGGGTTTCTGTTTTATGACTTGGGGATGTAAGGTCACTATTTCGTGCTGGACCAAGTTGGTTCTTCCAGGGTTTGTGGAAAAGAGGGTGGGAAATGTCTTGTTTACTACACCCAGTTGGGTTTGTTGGTCAGCTGTTAACAGCTCCCCAAAGGGAACGGGATGTTCAGTAAGGTCGTTGACTGACAGGAGAGGTATTTGTAGCTGTGGTGAGTGACAGGCCAATAAAGCCGGAGTGTGTTTCTCCTCGGGTTCCTCCCACTTCTTCAGGAGATTCACGTGATATATTTGTTTGCCTCCCGCTCTGTGGGGTAGTAGAATACTGTAGGTGACGGGTGTAACCCTTTTTTCCACTACATATGGCCCCTGCCACTTCGTTAGTAACTTGTCGTCTGAGGAGGGGAGTAACAAAAGGACCTTGTCCCCGGGCTGAAACACCCTAAGACGACTGTTGTGGTCGTAATACCGTTTTTGTGTCTCCTGAGCTTCCTGCATGTTTTCTTGCACTAACCCCCATATATGTGTTAGGGAGGATTTCAGATCTGTGGTGTACTTCATCAGGTTCTTTCCCTCTTCCTCCTCCTCCTCCCACTGTTCGCTAGCCATGTCTAACAAAGTGCGAGGTTTTCTCCCAAACAGTAACTCAAACGGGGAAAACCCCGTAGACCTCTGCTCATGTGTCCGTAGGGCGAAGAGGACTAAAGGCAACTGACGATCCCAATCCCTCCCTGTGTCAGAGACGACTTTGCGGAGTAGGTGTTTGATGGTTTTGTTGTACCTCTCCACCAGGCCGTCTGTTTGTGGGTGGTACACCGAGGTCCTTATTTTCTTTATTCCCAGCAGGGTACAGATCTGATTCATCATTCGTGATACAAATGGGGTACCCTGATCGGTCAGGATTTCAGAGGGGAAACCGACTCGTGAAAACAGGGTAATCATAGCCTGAGCCACCGCCGGAGTGGTCATGCGGGATAATGGAAAAGCCTCGGGATATCGACTGGCGTAGTCGACTATGACTAATATGTAACGGTGTCCACGGGCTGAAGGAACTAAGGGTCCCACTAAATCCATCCCTACGCGTTTAAATGGAACGTCGATAATGGGCAGAGGCATGAGGGGGGCTTTAGTGACGGACCCCGGACTGGTGTATTGGCATTGCCTACATGTTGTGCAGTGTTTGGCCACGTCCCTATATACACCCGGCCAGTAAAACTTCTCTAGGAGATACTTTAGAGTGTTTTCTTTTCCATAGTGGCCACCTCCCATTTTATTGTGGGCCAACTGGAGTATATGGTTTCTGTACAGTTGGGGAACCAGTAATTGGGTTCTTACTACTGAATCTCTTTTTTCGCTTCTATATAACAACCCCTTCTTTACTAGAAAATATGGTCCTACCTTGTCTGGTGACTCGTCCTGAACCTGTTCCCAGGCGTGTATGAGGGATTGGTCGTTCCGTTGGGCAGTCCGGAAACTGTACGGGGCTGTTTCCTCGGTATCTGCAAGTGAAAGGGGGAAGGCAGTTTGTGACAGAGGGGAACAAACAAAAGATCTCTTGTCAAGTCTTCTTTCTCGTCTACTCTTCTTGTCTCTGGTGCTTTGGGACTCAATCTCTGCTGAGACAAAAGGAGCTTCGTCTAACCAGGTGGGCATCTGTCTTTTTGTTCCCTCAATATAGGACTCAAACTTTGGGTGGTCAGTCCCTATGATAACGGGTTCGGGTAAACAAGGGATCACTCCCACCCTTTTCAGGTGTGGGTCGTTATCCACGTCTAATAAGACCTCGGCCGTGGGATATGATTTGGTGTCCCCGTGTACGCAGGTTACGTTTACGAGCTCCGTGGGTTGTAACTGGTGTCTCCCAACCAAGGACCCATCAACCACCGTAACATGACACCCAGTATCCAACAGCGCCTGTCGTTTCTTCCCATTTAAATAAACCTCCGTTTTGTATCTGTGGGAACCCTCCTTAGTTAACATTATCCTGCCACGAGAGTACCCCACCTCCATGGGCTCAGGGGGGCTAGCGCGGTGGGGACACTGCCTGGCTATATGTCCCCACTCAGCGCAGCTGAAACACTGAGGTCCCTGTCCGCTAGTAGCTGTAGGTATCTGTTTTTGGAAGGGGCGGGGGGCCGGCAGAGGCCGTGGTTCGGGTTTGGGAGTAGGTCGAAAGGAGGACTGCAACGGGATTCGGGCAAGGGGAACCGGAGTCTGGGTTCGCACAGTGCCTGCTCTAAACTCGGGTCCTCGGTGATAGGCGCAAGCTATCTCAACCGCAGAAGCAGTAGTGAGATTTGGGTGTTGTTTCACCCATGACTTAGTGTTGGGCGGTAGGGCATCTAGATACTGTTCAAGAAACACTTTTTCAGTTACTTCTTCTATGGAGGATACATGGGGCATTAACCATCTTGTTCCCAAGTCCCGTATTCTATAATACAAAGCCCGAGGGTTGTCTCCAGCAGTCCACTTTTCTTTTCTGAACTTGACGCGGTAATGCTCTTGGTCGAACCCCAGTCTCTCCAGGATCGCTTTTTTAACTTCCGCGTATGTTGTTGTCCCGTCCGGGTTGGCGGCCTGATAAGCGGCTTGTAGTTCCCCAGAAAGGAGCGGGGCAATGTATTGGCCCCATCGCTCTTGCGGCCAAGCTGCTGTGGACGCCACCCGCTCGAAGTTTAAAAAGAAATAATCCGGATCCTCCCCTTCCTTATATTTTTGGAGGACTGTTCCTGGGACCGTGGGGTTAACTCGTGTATGAACTATGGCGTCAGTAAGCCGTAGTAGGGCTGTGTCTTGTACTTGTTGGTTCGTGGTTGCTACTGTTGCCTGGTCCTTAAGGGCGACCTGCAGTGCTTCTCGCTCCAGTCTAGCAGCTTGTAACTGTTGTTCGAACACCAACTGTAAGTGTCTCTGGCCCTCGGCCAACTGAGTAAGGACGTCCTCTATAGGCACGGGCTGTGACATGGTTCTGTACACTGGATCCCACTTCTGACACCACTTTGTAGGGGTCTCCCTCCTAGTGACCTATGGCGCGGAACAGAAACCAGGCGGGGCCAGGAAGTTACTGCTCATAGACCCTTTATTGTGTGTCTCCCAGATAGGGAGCTACCGTCTAAACAAGGGTTGTAGTCAAAAGAAACAAAGCAACAGGATTGTAGTCTCCTCGGAAAGTAACAATTCGCCGCCTGGGCTTGAATGGAGATAAGCGTCCCCAGAACTTCTTCCTTTCTTTGCAGGGGTTTTTGGTCTTCCTCTATGTCTGCAGGGGTGCTCTTTCTCTCGGGAGGTTCCAAGGACCGGTGGAGCCAAAAGAAAGAGAAAACAAGGTACGTCTAGGTTAGACTCACTGGTCGAATAGGGGGTATTGTTGTGCCACCTTCACCAGTCGTTCGTGAGGGAGAAGAGGGGAACCGAGGGTAGGAAAAGGGAGTGCTGGTGAGGGAGTGGGGTTTTGTGCTACCTTCCTTCCCCGTGTTTTTAAGCTCTAGCTCCCCAGCAGCCCCACCAAAAAGACCCTCGCAGTGGCACTTGCCTGAGGCCACGACCCGTGAAGCGGGCCGCGGCGGTTGGACCCGGGGCGTCCTCTCCTCTTTCTAGGCCGCCGGGCTTGGAAGCGGTGCACTCTCTCTCTTTGCTGGGGCCGCGTCCTCCGTAGCTCTCTCCGTGGTCGCCTGTCGTCTCGGCCCTCTCTCTCCTGGATTCGTCCTCGCCACTTCCGTCTCTCCTTCCGCGCTCGTTGTCCTCCTCTCTCCTGGTCGCCTGCACTTTCGCCGTCTTCTCTCCTTCACCGGGCTCCTCTTCCACGCTGCTGCTGCCCGTCTTCCTGGTTCCGTTCTCGTCTATTTCAGGTTCCGGACGGGGATCACCACGCCTCCTACGCACCACTAGACCGCGGGCCGTTTCCGGTCTGTGCAACCCATCGTCAGTCAGGCTACCCCTCTTCCGGTTTGTCGGGCTGCCACACTTCCGCCTGTCCGCGTCCTCCGGCTCCTTACAGTCTTCCTCAACCACTTCCGGTACAACCACCTCTGGATTTCCTTGGCTATCCGCCTCTTCCTTCACTTCAGGCAGGGCCACATATGTCCTTTCTGGTGATTTATACTTCTGGTTAGGTTTCCTTGTTCTTTTGCTTTCTTTGACTACTATTTGTTCTTCTTCCTTTGATTTTTTCTGACTCGTTTCTTCATTCACCTGTTCAGCTCTCAGCGAATTTTATTTACACGTGTCAGTCGATATATCAGTCTCTTTATTTTGTTTGGCCACACCTCGTCTTTTGCCGCTCTTTTCAATTTACTCCCTTGTGAGACTGAGGACAGGGCCCACCACGGCAAGGCATGGAAGGAGTTAATCCACTTCGGTCCTTCCCCTCTGCAGGATGACGAACCACCCTGTCAGGACCAGAGCCTATGGGAGGACACAGCAACGAGAACAGGGGCGGAGTCTCCTGTAGAAGAGGCTAACCCGAAAGACGCCGAGGTGTGCGTGTTCAGGAGACGGGAGGACGAACGAACAGAGCGAAGCACCCAGGAGGAGCGAGGACGAGAAGCAGACGAGAGACCGGAGGAGCGAGGACGAGAAGCAGACGAGAGACCGGAGGAGCGAGGACGAGAAGCAGACAAGAGACCGGAGGAGCGAGGACGAGAAGCGGACGAGTCGCATCCCCACGGGACGGAGAACGAAGCCAGCGAAGGGGAGCAGTGGACCGAGGACTGGTGGACACCCCCGGACGACGCTGTAACGCCGCCGTAACTCAGGAGAGTTGCGGCCCCCACGGTACGTGGATCAGGGCAGGGATCGGAACATAGAGAGAGGGAAGGGGTGGGCAGTAGCAGAGAAGGGGAGGGAACGGGGAGGGAAAAGCCACAATTGTTTTCTTTTTCTCCCATCACAACCCTATCACCCCTCACAGTTATCTGGTATCCTTTCACGTTCGCTACCAGCGTACGCCTGCCGAGCTCCCAACGAAAGCGAGAGGGCTCTCTTGGGGGGGGGCTTAACGTCACTAGACCCTGTCCATCCTTCTGACCCTCACAACGCCCCGGGTATCACCAAGAACTCACCCTTTTTCCGATAAGAGAGCACTAAAATCGGTGGTGGCACCAATAAAAGGAGGTGACTCGATATAGAGCATTACAGGACAAGTGCAGTGACCGTGTTTTCTTCTCTTTGTTTTTGGATCCTGCGGCCGGGGGCTGTACCATCACGTGCCAAGAAGATCACACACCAAGTTTCCACCGGATATTCCTGACACCTACCCAGAGCCTGAAACAGTGTTACCGCCTACCATCACCTGTACTGTCCCAAAGTTTACCTTACGTGACTGGGTGAAATAAATGACGCCATCATTAAACCCTCTTTAAGGCCTCCTCACTTTGTTTTCCGCCCATCCCTCTCACATCCCTTTATCATTCTTTTCAGTTCTCCAAGCTCTCTTTCTCAGAACTCGGCCTTCTGGTATTTCATCTTCGCTTTCCTCAGACTCTGTTTCAACTTGCTTTTTACCTTCAACGAGTTCTTTTTCCACCTCTTTTGTTTTCCCTACTTTTGTCCCTCCTCGAATCTCCATCACGCAATCTTCCTGCTGACTACTTGTCCCTGTTTCTAACTGGATGTTGGAGTTCCCTACACCTCCTCGGGGGTCTTCCGCAATAATCTTTCCCTCTCTCTCTGTATCTGGCCCCTGTCCATCTAAAGGTGTTGTCTCAGGTGGAATTTCTCTCAATCCTTCATCTGGCACTTCCTTCTCACGGATTTCTTTTATTGTCTCTCCATTGTCCTTTTATTTGTTCTTCCTTTGTTCTTTCTTAGACGAATGTGCTCTTTGTTCTGTCTCTGAGTCTGAACTGGATTCAGAAATCTGTAACCTTTTCCTCAGGGAGTTACTTCGGGGGACCAAAGTTAACCTTGGCTCTGTCTCCCCCCTTTCAGAGTTTTCTCCTTCTTTATCTTTTGGCTCTCCGTCATCTGACTCAGTACTGGATTCTGATTCATCAAAATACTCCTTTTCTTTACAATCAACTGGATTTGGAATTCTCAAAGTATGACTTGCATGGATCCAGTTCTTCAATCCAGCACACTTCACAGCTGTTGTTGTAGTCAAAATGACTTGCCTTCGTTTCCCCACCTGGGAACCAAACAGTTTCTTCTTCTGTGTACTTTTATCCTTACCCAGTCCCCTGAGCTTAGATCATGAGTTGGCTTCTTTTCAAGAGTGGTGGCATCCGCTCCAACCTGATGAAACACAGAATGAACTGCGTCAGCCAGGCTTTTACAGTATTCCAATACCATGTCATCAGTTATTGTCATCAGCTTGTTGACTGGTATAAATACATGTCTCATTGCGCGTCCCATGATGATCTCATGAGGACTCAAACCAGTAGTTCTGTCTGGTATTGATCTAATAGTCATGAGTACTAGAGGCAAGACATCGGGCCATTTCATACCTGTGGCTAAACACATTTTCCCTATTCTGTTTTTGATAGTACCATTCATTTGTTCTACTACACCAGAAGCCTCTGGTCGGTAGGCACAATGCAGTTTTTGTTGTACATTCAATGCTTCACAAATCAGTTTTATGATCTCATTATGAAAATTCCCTCCTCTGTCTGATTCAATTGTTATTGGGAACCCAAACCTAGGTATAAATTCCCTCAACAATAATTTTGCCACTGTCATTCCATCATTCTTGTTGGGAACGCCTCTACCCACCTGGAAAATAGGCATACCATTACCAAAACATACCTCAACCTGTTACAAGGAGGCATCTCAATGAAATCTACTTGCATTCTGGTGAAAGGTCCTCCCTCTCGACCTATTGTCCCTAGACTCACCACTGTTTTTCTTCCGGGATTGTACTGCTGATAAATTAGACATCTTTGACAAATACTTTCCGCCACAAGCCTAAACTTGGCATTATACCAAGTTTGTTTAAAATACCTAATCATGGCGTCTCTTCCTATATGCCCCTGTCCATGATACATCCGTGCCATGGCAGACATCATGCTATCAGGCATAACTGGTCTTCTTTCTCGATAGACCCACACATGATCTTTCTCTCTTGGTGCACATCCTGCTTTTACCCACAGTTCTACTTCTTCCTCTCCTGCTTCTTCCTGCAATTGTCTTACCTCATCCCATGTTCCCACAGTGTTAGTAAACATTAGGAAACAAGAAATAATTTCCTTTCCCTTTGCCCGATCGATTGAATTCTGATTTCGTGCACAATACTGTGCCATGTCATTGGTGAATTTATTTCCAGTGGCAATGTAATCACCACTGCGACTATGAGCAGCACATTTTACCACAGCCAATTGCCTAGGCAGCTGTATTGCCTCAAGCAACTTTCCAACCACTTCAGCATTCTTAATGGGAGTTCCACTTGAGGTCAGGAAACCTCTTTGCAGCCAAATTTGGCCGAAATCATGGACCACCCCGTAGCCATATTGGCTATCAGTTATCACAGTCACTCTCACACTTTTCCCAATCTTACATGCTCTGGTCAGGGCAACAAGTTCAGCTACTTGGGCCGATCTTACTCCTTTCAAATAGGATGATTCCATCACTGCTCCAACTGTACATACCGCATATGCTGCACTCAGCACTCCATCATCTGTTCTTAAACAAGATCCATCAACAAACATGACATAATCACTTTCTGCTAAAGGGTCATCTTTTATGTCAGGTCTTAGTTTTGTACAAAAATCAAGTACATCCAAACAATCATGGTCTGCTTCATCTCTTACTTCCACATGCTCTACATCAGGCAATAATGTTGAAGGATTCACATTCACACATCTCACGAGACTCACATTTGTTGCACCCAAAATTACCTTTTCATACTTAGTCAGTCGGCTGTGCGTCATATACTGAGTACGACTCCTTGTTAAAAGAATCGCCACATCATGAGGTACAAACACTTTCACAGGATATCCCATCACAATTCCCTCACTCTGTTCCAAACTTCGACATGTAGCAGCTACTGCTTTCAGACACCCAGGAAGGGCTACAGCTACTGGGTCCAACATGGATGAAAAGTAAGCAATTGGTTTCCTCAGTTTTCAATGCTTCTGTACTAGAACAGAGAGTGCACATCCATTTCTCTCACTGTAATACAACTCAAACTCCTTATCAAAGTCAGGCATACCTAATGCTGGCGCTTCACACAATCCTTCTCTCAACTTCTTGAATGCTGCCAATTCCACTTTGTTCAAATCAATTGGATCTCTCACATCACTTCTTGTCAATCGTACCAAAGGTTTTGCAATCAATGAAAAGTTACCTATCCACTGACGACAATATCCAACCATTCCCAGAAACATTCTCACTTCTCTTTGGGTCATTGGTGGACTCATTCTTTTTATGATCCTGATTCTGTCTATTGTTATTTTCCTGTTTCCTTTCTCGATGCTGTGTCCCAAATATTGGACTTCTTTCTTACAGAATTGTAATTTCGATGGTGACACTTTTAGTCCTCCATCTGCCAAATGATTCAGCAAAGCTACTGTGTCTACCTCACAAGCTTCATGAGTTTTCGATGCCACAAGTAGGTCATCGATATACTGGACTAATACTGAATTTTCAGGCTTTTCTAGACTCTCCAAAGACTTTTTCAATAGCTGATTAAATATTGAGGGGCTTTTTGTATACCCCTGTGGAATTCGGCACCACGCCAAAATTCGCTCACCGAAACGAAATGCCAAAATTTGCTGACTGTCATGGTGCAATGGGATGGAAAAGAAAGCATGGCACAAATCAATGACTGTGTACCATTCTGCGTCATGAGGGATCTGATATAAAATCACAGATGGATTCGGTACAATGGGACAACATGGTACAACAATTTTGTTTATCCTTCTCAAATCTTGCACTATCCTGAACTTCCCACTAGGCTTTTTCAGTCCCATTATTGGTGAATTACATGGGCTACTCATTATTTCTCTCAAAATTCCTTGTTTGATCATTTTCTCAATCACAGGAGTAACTCATTCCATTATTTCAGGGGTCAATTTATATTGTGGGACATTTGAATAACATACTCCTTCTTTTACAGTTATTTTTACTGGATCTACATTCCTCATCAATCCTACATCTTCTCCTGTGAAGTCCCAAACTTCTGCTTTTACTGATTGTTTCAATTCTTTTGGTAGTTCGTCAGGGTTGAATACAGCATAGGTTCCTGTAACCTCTTTCTCTCTATTTGCCAATGTCATTTTATACAACACATCTTCATCTGGTGTTTCAAAGGCTATTCCATCTGGAGTACAAAATATAGTGCAATTCATCTTGCACAATAAATCTCTACCTAACAAGTTCACAGGACTGGTATCGCACACTACGAGTCTGTGCATTTCAGAAAATTTCCCTATACTAACTTTCACTGGTTCTGTAAGGTAGGTTTTAATCTGTCTGTTGGACACACCAACTACTTGGATCGTTTCATCCGAGAGAGGAAGATTCTTGACATCAGCTGATCTAACAGTTGATCGAGTAGCACCAGTATCAAGTAGGAAAGTAATATTTTCATTATTAACTTTTCCATCTACAAATGGGCCTGTCTGGTCTACTTGTACGCACTCCTCTTCCTCCCTTCGGCACCGTCAATAACCCTCTTCTGAATCGCTTTCATCGCGTTGCAGCCAATACTGCGAAGCAGCGGTAGCGCATTGCGGCTTATTTACCTGTTCTTCGTTGTAGAATCCATTCTCCTTACTATACTTCTGGCAATTTTTGTTCTGTGGAAAAGGTGGTTTTGGCACCTGATTCTGTAGTGTTACACCCTGCTGTTGGCGTTGCTGTTGACCACTCACCTCATTCTGCACCTGTGGATTCAAGGATGAATTTTTATCATTAGTACTTGGTGGATTCTTACATTCGGATTTCCAATGCCCTATCCTAACGCAATTATGACACAGAAATTTCTTTTTAGCTTCCTCAATATTCCTTTTATTTTTCCCAGGATTAAATCTTTGTTTTGACCCAGCTTGTTCCACTAATTGGGCTTCCTGTCTCTCTGCTACTTTTACCTGTGCCCACATTGCCTTCTCTTTTAGTTTTCGCTGTTTTGCTTCAATTTCATCACTGAAATATTTAGCATGTCTCAATACTTTGTCTATTTTCTTATTTTGCCAATCTACCGTATGCTGTTTTATCATCTCA
The DNA here is from genome assembly GCF_964204655.1 of Triturus cristatus. Taxonomy (NCBI): domain Eukaryota; kingdom Metazoa; phylum Chordata; class Amphibia; order Caudata; family Salamandridae; genus Triturus; species Triturus cristatus. The sequence continues at coordinate 1,163,792,789 of NC_140581.1, forward strand.
CTAATTTCTGGACGAAGACCATATAGAAAACCTGTATATGAAATGACTCAAATCCTTGTCACTCAAACTTTCATCTCCACTGAATTGTTTAAAGGCTAAAATTAACCTCTCATAATAGGCATGTATTGATTCTTTGCTTTCCTGATGTGTTCTGTCAATTTTCACCCAATCTGTCTCTTTAGGGGGTACCTTGTTCTTCAAGAATGCCATAACCGGTTCATATTTCTTCATTACCTCGGGGTCTGGAGCGCCTGTCTTAGGATCCCTTGGGTATTCCTGTGTCGGCCAATCTATAACTATTTTGCATTCTGTCCATAGATCTGCTGGTACAATTATGTCAAACAAGCTATTCAAATCAATCCACAATACTTTGGATAGCTTCACAAATCTGTCCACCTGTCTATACCACTCAACGGGTTTTTCACGCAGTCGAGGGAAGTCATTCGTAAATGACAAAATATCCTGTCTAGTCCATGGGACATGCACATATCCTCCTCCCGGAATCTCTCTCATAGGGTATTCTATCACAACCTTCTCTTTTTCTCTCATAGGATAGGCTGAAAATGTTTTGTCTGAAACTTCGTCTCGCTTACGATGCCATCTGCTCTTCCATTTGTCCACATCTCCCCATTTTCTCAACAAAATAATTATTTCCTTAATCTGACCTATTCGTCCTGTGGTATTCATGTTTTCAATATCTTTTTCAGTGAAATCTACTCAATAGGGTTTCTGTAGGGCTTTTACTTTTTCAATATCAATACCCATCTCATTTGCCACTTCTTCTAATCTTTCATGAAGACTTTTCGCTCTCCATGTTACGCTTTTGCACAGAAATAACAACTCCTCATCTTGGTAAGTTTTTAATTGCTCTGTCGGAATAGTTCCTACTATTAATTCTTCCAGTACCATTCGTAATTTTGCCACATCTATTGACTGGGATTCCTTGTCTTTCTTTTGCAAGCTTCTCAACCATTCACTCTACTCCTTTGTAGACGGTCCTACTGGCTTCTCTACATTTCCTTGTCCAAAATCTTTTTGTGTTTCTGACATCGTCTCTATCATTGTCATACGTTTCTCTGCACAGTTCTGACCTACAAACGGGTTATTTGAAAAATTCGGTTCAATCATACTCCTAGTCTGTCTCCATGGATTCTCACTCTGACTCATTCTCGGTTGTTCAACCGGTTTATTACTTTTATAAGGGACTGTCAAACAATGTTCACTGTCTTTCTGCTTGTCAAAAATAGGCATTACTGGACCTATTGTTACTGGTACAGTTACCGCTTCCAAATTCTTAGTTAATTCTCTTATTTTCTCAGTTAATTCTAGGGTTGTTTTTGCTAATTCTGCTGAATTTTCTCCATCCAATTTTTCTCCAGACTTCTTTTCTACCTCTCTAATAGGATTGTTTCTTCCCAAATCTTGGAACTCTGGTTCCGATTTTATGATTCGTACTGTTTCTTTCATTGGGGCACTTGGAGTTAATATTTCTGGTTCGGGTCGGTATGGTGGTGGATTCTTATAGAACATATCATCAAGAATATCATCTTCTGATTCATTCACTCCATATCCTCTCGATTCCACATTATGCCTCTTTTCTACACACTTTCGTCCTTCATTCTCTCCTTCAGCTCTTACGGGAAACAAACCCTCAGTCATACTCGCATTTTGCCACCTTTTCATTCGATCATCATGCGTCTCATGTCCGTATGGTCTGCCAAACAGGTACCTATATCCTCTACCATTTCTCTGTCTTTCTCTGTCATGCATTTCGTCTTCCCACTCCGTCAGAGCCTCAAAATGAGTCGGTCTAGGTCTCGGTTTTAAATTCATCATTTTCTCTCTCAAATTTCTCAAAACAGCCAAATTAAATGAACCATGCTCTGGAAAAGCCAACACTCCGTCTTTTTCCGTATACTTGATCCAATTGTCTAACCAAATACAGGTGTGATATCCATATTTCGCAACCATAAAGGATGCAGGGGTTTTCGGTGGAGGAAGTAACTGTCCTTCCCTAGTTATGATCGGTTTGTCCTTCTTAAACCACTTCTTAATTTTACCAAACCATGACTTTTTCTCCTTTTCTGGTGGATCCTAATACATTTTTCCTTTCTTTCGTGTCTCACTAGTTTCTCCTTACAACTGTACCACTACTCTGTCCAATTGCAGCGCGACTCACACTAACGCACCAATCCGGAGCGTCTACGTCACTGTCACAATTCTCAAATCCCAGCGCGACTCTCACTAACGCACCAATAGGGAGCGTTTATGTCACCCTGTATTTCTCCACTCCTAGCGCGGCACACACTAACGCACCAATCCGGAGCGATTTACGTTTCCGACGGACTGTCTAATCCCAGCGCGGTCGTTCTGACGTCAGCAGCCGCTGCGGCAGCTCCTGCTCCTGTCTACCCCTCCTTTACAAATCTGCTCAGTAAGTTTTTGTTTCAATTTTTACAATTCTGTTAGTAACAACATAAAAACGTCTCCATTGTCCGCTTCGCTAACCAAAGAATAGCAATAGACCTTTCTCACAAGAACCAGCAAAGTTAGGCCGCAATTCAGTCTCTCAAAGATTCAGGATAACAGCTGTCCAGCAGTGTCATCGTCCTCTCCGTCAGCATAACGTCAGGAAATCAAGTTCGTCAAAGAAGAGCAAGCGATCAGCGATAGCGTTTTCAAGCTCAATTCCCTACCTACTTTTATAATGAAAATAATGTCAAAAAGTATCAAGATCGGGGTTTAGAAAGTCCTGATTGGTCCATTTGGGGTAGCGGGGTACAGTTCTCAGGGTGTCGAATGATGAAGTCATCAAACTTGCTTGTTCCGGCTTTTAAATTGAGCTTTGCCTTTGGTCTTGGATGGGTTCACGGAGCGTCCTTGAAGGGTGCATGTTCTCCCGGGGTCAGGTCCAGGCCACTGCTGCTGGCGGTGACGCCTGCGCACTCCACCCAGAACCTCGTGTTGTCAGGGCAGTCACGTTTAACGTCTCGTTCAGCCATCTTGTTTAGGTCGAAATGGTCAACTTAAGCAAAAGAAACACAAAAACGTAATAAAAACATAGAAATGGCTAATAAAATGTTATCCCCTTGCTAATACCCATATGTGTGTGTATTTATCTAGCAGAAGCAACACTCAGAGCGGTTTATACTCACTGAATAAAGCACAAATCACAACTACATCACCAAAGCGACATATACCATGCAATAATCTAGTTTTCTACTATTAAAATGCGTACTCAAGTTAGTTTACAATTAATATAGCCATGCAAGGTGCAATTCCCACGTGTAATTCTTTTGTTAATATAGTTGAGGAGTTATCACTTTAAACAAACTAATAATATTACAATCAATTAATTATTCAGATTAATATAAACATGTAGAATGGGGGGGGTATACAAAATTATGTATTACCCGCTCCAGCAGGTCCACACAATTCCACGCACCCCGCATTACCCAAAGTCTTCAGAGAAAAATGGTACCTCACTTGTATGGGTAGGCCTGGTGCCCGCAACAGGAAACGGCCCAAAACACAACGTGGACACACCACATTTTCACAGTGAAAACTATCCCTTTTTTTGCAAAGTGCCTAGCTGTAGATTTTGAACCCTAGCTCTGCCTTCACATAGGGAAACCTATCAAACCTATACATTTTTGAAAACTAGCCACCCAGGGGATTCCAGGATGGGGTGACTTGTCTGGCTCTCACCAGGTTCTGTTACCCAGAATCCTTTGAACACCTCAATCTTTGTTGCAGCGCGGAACGTCAAATTACCCCTTTCAGCACAGACCAACTACCTCAGAATCAGATTCACTCAAATACATTCATTGGTGGGGCCCATAACACCAATATACTTACACTCCATTGATCTGTTTTCCTGAGGGAAATATGCTTCCAAACGCTGACATGAAAGTAATACCTTTACCTTACTCTTAAACACATTGACCTCAGACCTAAGATATCCCTCTCATAAGGAGATGGATCATTTAGTTGTTTGAAGGTTTAGATTCACAGTCATTTATCTAGTCTTTAAATCCACCTGGTTGATTCCAGGATGGGGTGACTTGTCTGGCTCTCACCAGGTTCTGTTACCCAGAATCCTTTGCACACCCTAAACTTTGTAAAAAAAAAAAAAACACATTTTCTTCACATTTCTGTGGTAAAAAGGTCTGGAATCTACGCGGATCCACAACTTTCCCAAGTACCCGCGACAGGCAAGGGCCCAAAAAGTGTTGAGGAGACATCAAAATTACCTATCACAAAACAACCTGGTTTTGCAAGGGGGGTCACCTGGGTTTTTGGCCCCGGGTTTGGCGGCCATCTTCGGAACCTACCAATGCACACATTTCTCAAAACTAGACACCCGGGGGAGTCCAGCGAGGTATGGCTTGCTTGGATCCCCCAACGTTTTCCTACCCAGAATCCCCTGCAACCCATTCTGGGCAGGCCCCACCCCGGGTCTATAAAAAAAAATTATCCCTGGCATCTAGAGTGATTTCTGCCCCCCAGTGGTGGCAGAAAGACTGGAATTTTGTGGGGGGGAGTGGGGGCATTGGCATGCCCATCTTGAGGAACCCCCACCCGTAAATTCATCAGGGGAAAAAAGCCTGGTGCCTACTGGCTTTCTGCCTCCTGAGGGACAGATTGGGCACTACTGCCCCTATCTGCCCCTCAGTGGGTCCAGAAAGACTGTACTTTTGCGGAGGGGGCATTGGCATGCCCATATTGGGCAGCCCCCCTAATTTACATTTGTAAAAAAATCCCTGGTTTCTAGTGGGCTTTCTGCCCCCCGTCTGGGGTAGGCAGATTGGGGGCACCACCCCTAATTCAAATTAGAAAAACATCCCTGGTATCTAGTGGGCTTTCTGCCCCCCTGGGGGGCAGATTGGGGAATACTGCCCCCATCTACCTGCCACGGGGGCAGAAAGACTGTCATTTTGCTGCAGGGAGGGTGGGGGCATTGGCCCGTTTTGGGCAGCCCCCACCCCTAATTTAAATTGCCATAAAAATCCCTGGTTTCTAGTGGGCTTTCTGCCCCCCGGGGGGGGCAGAAAGACTAAATGTACCCAATTATTTATGGGGGGAGCAAAGGCCCTTGCCCAAGGGGCAAGCAGGGATCCCCTAGCAAGAGGTACCATTGGAAAGGGGAGATTCTCCGTCTGTCAACGTGCTCAGGAGGCTGAGATAGCCCCCTGAGCACGGAGAAAGCAAAACTGAAATGAGCCTCTTGGCTCACCTTAGTTTTGGTTTCACTGAAATGACGTCAGCGTGACGTGCACGCTGATCGTCATTTCAGGGAAACCAGGGGGACAGCCTCGGGAGCTGGGGAAGCTCTTCCCCAGCTCCCGAGACTACTGGGAGTGAAAGGGAATCCCGCTGGTGCCTGCACCAGAGGGATTTTCTGTGCCATGTGCAAGGTCAGCCGGGGGCTGTCCGACGCACATGAGCACTGGTGCGTCGGATGGCCCCCGAGCGTCCGACACACCGAAGGGGTTAAGTACGACCATTTAAGACAATACCATTTGTGCCCTAGGTTTCTATATTATTGTCATGCCCCGGGGTCCGACTCGTGAGACGAGTCAGTATTTAAAGACCCGCGATGCTCTCAACTCCGCTTAGTGTTCTTGCGGTGAGCTCTGTTTCCGTCCTGTGGTTGTTGCCTGACTTCCGGTGCATCGCTTCCTGTTTCCGCCTTCAGCCCCTGGTGGGTTGCGAGCATTGGCCGGATCGCTACCGCGTCTTTACTTGTTTCCCGCTGACTTGCCTCGCACCCAACTCCGCTTTTCTACCAGGTTGTACGCGTTTGAACACACGCGTCTCTTCTTAGTTACCGACCTGTTCTCGGTGTTCTACCCCCGATTCCTGCTCCTCTCCCACTGTCTGGGTTGTTTCCCGTAGCCCGGTGTTCTGCTCTGCATCTCAATCCTCACCATCTGTTCTGGTCATTTTCTACCGAGCCGAACACTACCCGGTCTCTATAGTTTCCATTATCCCTAAGGACCCGGTCCTATACTCCTGTGTTCCCGGACTGCTGATACATCTCCTCGGGAATTCGTACGCCTTCTTGGCGCCAAGTCTGTGGTATTATTTCTTACCCCAACCACTCTCAGACTTGCTACCGGCCACTTTACCCACTACTGGGTCTTCACGGCTTTACAACCTGCCTGGTCTTCAACAGCTGTCACGTGTCCTTCCTATGGTCATCAAAAGGAGAGTGAGGCTTACTAATTCACTGGGGATACTAGCGTGGACCACTGTGCCCGTCATTTCCACACGACAGAAGCACGGTAACAGCGCTGTGCGCTGCCTTTTTCTTTAGCTAAGATTTACGACAACAGTTGGGGTGTACTTAGTGTTGTTTTATTCTTTTGACAGATATTCTCCTAAGCCCTAGCTGAATAACGTCTATGTCATACATAGTGAACCCTAGCCAAGTACATACCTTTGTGTTAGGTGAGTTGCCCTCATTAATAGTCCAGTAGAAGTTCTCAGTGGAACTTCTCTCTTTAACCCTGTGTCTTCTAATATATAGGATCCTCAAGCTTGAAATCGTAACGCCTACACCATATCAGCTCGGATGTGACAGAATAGTAGTAGGTGGGAAATAGGGTTAGAATTACATATGGGACATACTGTGAATGCTGGAGTTAACACAGCCTTTGTTTTGCAGCAGAGTATCGCCTACCCATTCCTGACCTGTCTTCGGCCAAGCTACAGGAGTTTCCCCCGCCTTCCCTTGTTTTGTTTCCCTGTTTTCCCCTGACGTGCCATCCGATACTCTAGAGTCTGATAGAGTCGGAGGGCCGTAGGGGAAGGCTGAGGCACTTTCTTCGGATTCCTGACGCTCCTGCAGAAAACTTGGGACTCCTTACAATTATCTGCAAGTTGCGGACCGTTAGAGCTGTAAGTTTCAATTTTAAAGACTGCTGTCAAGGGGTAATGGTCACTAAAGTGACTTGGGGTAACCACAAAGGATTCCAAAAGATTCTCTCCATTTTCAGAAGCTAAGATGGGGTCACTGGTGGAACTACAACCATTCCTTTGTAAAGTGGGTACAAGTGGCGTTCCTGCCTTAGGTGAGTATTCTAGAAGCTCTCGGTTATATATATTTAAAAATAATAATATCATTTATTGCCTCCCCATGCATATTATGTGGAACATATGGCAATACCTCCTCATTATACTTGAAGTAGCTGCAGATTCTGGACTCTAACCAGTGGCATTTACCTACATTAAAATCCACCGCCCAGATTAAAATATGGTCACCTTTAATGTTTATCAAGATCAATAATGACTCTAAATTTGGTGTTATCAAAGATGTTATTATAATGATTAACCAGGACAGTGTTAAGTTGTTCAACAGTTTGCAAGTGGAAAATTTGGAAGTAACAGGAATTAGTGGAAGAACGTTTTAATTTCAACAAAGAGGTTATGGATATTAAAATGGTGAGCCCGGCCCATCTCTGAGTGTGTTGTTGAGGTCAAAATGGAAGAATATCCCTCCACTTAGAAATCCTCCATCGCCCATGTTTCCTGTAGGCAAACTATATGTGATGTTTCTATTATGTCCTGCCATTCTGAGTTCCCCAATGTATTTTTTATCCCCGCAGTGTTCCAGGATTTGACTACAAAATTAGTGTTATCAGAATTATTGTCGGATGGAACCTCGCTATATAGTATATTTTCAGCATCATTAGCAGGTAGTACTTCATTATCCATCATATTATCAACGTTACTGTTTGATGATGCCCCACTATCCATCCTGATTTGGTCCTCATCTAAATGTCCTCCCCTTGAGGTAATCTATTCTACTCTATGATCCCCCGCAGACATAGTGATCCCCCAGACACCATGCACTTCCCCCGGCAGCCTGTGCTCCCCATCAGCCCTGCACTTCTCTCTTGTCTGCTGCACTCCCTGTCTCTTTATCCAGTTTCCCAGATTATGCCACTTGTTTTCTTTTTTGTGCAGTCAATAGGTGTTCACTAAGCTTCAGTAACATGGTAGGTGCAACCGTGTAATTGTGCCTAGTACAAAGAACTGTTACAGTACAGGCGTCAGTAGTTAATGCATCCTAACAGATATATGCTGCACCACTACAAGATTCCCTGTTTGCGAGAAAGATGAGTAGTTCCTTTCTGTGTCAGGAGTTCCTTTGGCAATGTGTGCTGCAGAGACCAAAGACATATTTTTGCTTTTAGCCTTTTTTTATATATTGATAAGGGCCCAGCAGCTCCCCCCAACCTTTTAAGTTTTACAAAACCCATTACAAATCAAGCATTGACAAACCGTAGAGGATTGCAGCCAACACTAGACCTAGTCTAATTTATGACTCACTGCGCCGGCAAACCCTATCAGGGTAGCTGTGCGCCTAATAAATGTAATAATAATAATAATAATAATAGACCTACTGGCTGTCCTGTGTGTTCTTTTCTTTGCAAACCAGTGGGCGGATGAAAACTTTTACTGCTACGTCTTCTTCATCTACCTCTGCTTTTTGACGGTAATGGAGATATGCAAGAAGAACACAATTTTGTGGGCCAGTCTGCTGGGGTAAGAGAAGCTTGTGGGCCCAGCAATATGTTCGTCCCTTTCAGCACAGGTTACTAACATCCATGAAGTTGAGCACACCCTTCTTCTTAGAAGTGTACTGACAAGGACACTTTGCAGAACTCAACTGTAGATCCACGTTGAAAATGTACCTATTTAAATCTGGTTGCTCTGTGAGATTTTCACATTTGGGCTATAATAGTTTTTCCAAAGGTGCTCAAATATGTCTGTCTGGGGCTGATATCCCAATGCCTTCAACTTTGAACCAAACTGATGTTACCATGGTCTCAACTCATAAACAGGTGATAAGATAGGCTTTTAGTAGATGGACTCTTCAGATGGACGCCTGATCCGCAGAGTTACTATGGATCATTAATTCCAATGTAGCAGGAAATCCCTGTTACCGGCTCCCTCAGGATTACAGGCGACCTTGGGCCTAATCTGAGCTATTCTTATGTCCGGAAGTCACTCTTGTTTGTGCTGTTACTTTAAAGTATAGCTCAATGTTCATACTTACAACAGCAGTGACTGTAAGGCACATTTCTAACATTCCCTAAGCACCAAGTAATTTATTGTGTGCACTTGTTTAAACACTGCATTTGAAAGAACAAACCAGTGAAGGTTGTGCGCAATGCATTGTGTGTTTTCTGGGATGAAAATCATTTTTTGGAAGTATGTGAAGACTAAATGCACATAGAGTTTTTCTGAAGAATCTATAGAATATCCTGGCAGAAGGCACGGCTAGCTGTGGCATAAAACAACACTATAAACAGCAACAAACAACACAGTCAAACAAACTGGCAAAAGATCTGTGGGTGGTAATTCATATGCGAGCATGTGAAGTCTTCTGCGTTTTTTAAATTGTAGTTTTGTTGTTGTCTTCCGGATATTGATAGCAATATTATTCGTAACCCTGAGCTCATGAAGTAGGCCTGTCTTAAGTTTCTTTTTTGCATTTTTTAGGTTCTAGTTTGTAATGGCTTGGCTTCATGTGTGGTGCTGTCTGCCTGAGCAAATTATTTTCTCAATTGGTTTGCTGTGATTCCTTTCTGGGGTCCTTGTAAGTTGTTGAGTGATTTACTCAGTTGTGACAGACAGAGTGAGCAGGGACTCTGTAATGATTTTTCACCTTAAACAAATTGATAGCTGATTCTTGCTGGTTGTTTAGTTTTGCTTCAGCCTAGAATGAGAGAGTGAGACTTAAATATTTCTTAGCACTCACTTAAAACTGCTACTAGGGTAACTTCGAGGTGTACATTTTGTGTTTCCTGGAACTAACTTCTGAAATCAAACCAGGATTACAATTCGGGTATTCACAGACAGTTGCTTTATTGTCAAAATCTGTGGACTGGAGGATATTGGATAATCAATAAGCATATCTAAATTTCTGACACAAAGTTTTCGAATCCTCCATTTTCACTCATTAAGAGTGAATCTCCATTCTTTTTTCCGTCATATACTCCTCTTGTGCTCTATACAGTGAAATCCTCACGTTCAGTAACATCATCATTTTACACTCACTGCTCACTTACTGGGACCCAAGTTGTATGATCTGATGTGGAGTGTGCCACAGGTTGATGGGCTGTCTTATGCTGGCATTCTATTCCAAAAATTAACCTTGACCAAAATCGAGGAATTCATTCCTAGTGTATTACCTCACCACCTTGTTAACTATTCTTGGAATAATATTAAACAATATTTAAACATGGACTGATTTCTCAGGATTGTTACCAATCTCTAACCCTTCAAGTTGGTCCTGAGTTAATGTTAACAGTTAATCTACCATGTAGTTTGAGGAAACCTATTCTGCGGTTTTGATCAGGTAATATGTTGACCCTCATTTCACCATTCATATTGTCTATACTGGCTAGTGGGCATGCTACATACTTAAGCTTGACCAACTAGCAAGTGCACATGTGTAAGTATCACAATTTTTCTGGTGCTTCAATTGTTGGTGATGAGAAAAAAACATTTTATTTTCGGCACTATAATTTGTATTGCCTTTTGTAAAAAGGAAAACATGCGTTAGCCACAATGCACATTGTAGAACATGGGTGCAAACAACATCATTAGAAGCTGTCTATGTAACCCTCAATTTCCTTTGTCAACAGGACAGATTGTTGAGGGGATAGCTACTGATACAGACGATTTTCTCCAATTTACGCCAAATTGTCCACCTAGCACTTCATAATTGTAGAAACCTTCCTTGCAAGACTCGAAGCCTATTTGTTACTGTTTGAAGTCCCATATTCATTCAACTTTACCTCACTGTGTGAGTCTTGAAGTACTCTGTACACTGAAAGAAATGCATTGAAATCCCTTACATTTCTCACGTTACTTGTGGAAAGTTTTACAAATGTAATGAATCTCCATCATTAACTTTAAAATTCTCACCACTCCCCCTTGGGGCATATGATTGCATCATGATTTTTTTTTACATTCTATTCCATTCTATCACACAACATTTATCTCCCTGGCCTTCTTCAAAGGAAAGAGTTTATTCTCAACATTCATACGCATTCTTCCATGGGCTTTTCTGTCACACTGAGCTGGGGGTGTAACTGTGAGATTATACCCGAACCAAACCAAGGGACAAAGAAAGTCCAGAGACATGCACCATAAAAATGATTGTGTCATTAGCTTAAAATCTGCCTAATATGACTTCTCATCTTTAGCATTCTTGTTTCATAAGTTGTGCATCTTTCTGGAATCTTCTTGCATCAGTGCACCTCCCGACTTGCCCTCTCACCCTCCAGGTGGGTCTCACGTAGATATTTCTTGGGGCATGATAACTAGACCTGGCTATTAGTCATCCTCTTAGTCTTGCTTCTCTCATTTGTTGAGGTATCCTGAAGAAATAGCATGTTTCCCAAAAAGGAACTTGTTAACATCTCATTGCAGTATAATCAATGTGGTCACACAATAACCCACTCAACAACTTAATCTGAGTTTAGTGGAGTTTAATTATAAATTTAGAAACAAATCAATAAAGACCGATCTCAACATAATCATATAGAAATGCAGAAAGACCAAGATAAGTTCAACTCTCCTGAAGAGTTTTACCCTACATAATATAAAGCAAGTGACTAACTCCATGACGATGCTACAGAAAATCAGGAAAAGAATTGAGTATTTAATTGCATCAGATGATTTTCCAAATTAAGCATGAGCAAGCTATCTCTCCCTACACTTCCTTAAAAGGGTAACTCTAAACTAAGAAGCATTTGGTAAAGGAGAAATCAGAAAGGTATCAGCTGTTGGAGTCTTCTGTAGAAGGCACTCCATCCATGGGTCAGGTAGCATAAAGTCACACAAGCAGAAGCATAGATCTGTTCTCTATGAAATCCTAAGATTACTCTCTTGACCCTCTCTACGTTTCATCATATAATATCAATTGCATTCAGGGTAGATAATTTCACGTGATCCTTGCTAGTGAATTTCCATTGCTCTGGCACAACTGGATACTTGCACCCCCTTTCCCACATCGATAACTTACAACTTTGTTTGTCTTGGTCATTCCTCTCCTCCTCCACGAGAACTTGCCTCCTTACTCGTTAGCGCACTTCTTCTTTCCAACTTCATCTTCTTATACCTTGCTATTCAATGAAAACAAAAACCATTCTATGCAAACAAAAGAGGCTGTGTCAATACCTGCCGTGTAAACAAAATACAAGCAAATTCTGCATTGAAGGTTACATACAAATTACATGTTAGATTTTAAACGTGAGCTGGAACTGAACTGGTTTCTCCAGGCCCAATCTAGTCAACTTTAGCAGTGCACATGGTTACAGAATACAAACACATTTCTACACACACAATAAATGCAGCTTCTTAAGACACATATAAATTGTAATGGATTATGAAGATGTCATTCTAAATGTACCTGCACGGAAATAATTCTTGTCACACATATAAATGTTTAAGCATTCATTTACACGTACACATTCTAATTTATTAACCTCACAATGGGACACATTTTATTAACTTCTCCTATCACATTAATATATGAATAGTACATAGACCTTTATTAATCATTTTCTATACACAAATTCTTCAGGTGGAGTACTTTAAATATGCAACACTCCACTCTCCTTAGTAACAGTAATCACACAGAATATATTTGAGTGCTGACTACTCATGATTATGAGGCACTCCTACAGTATCTTAGATGGGATCAAGATCACACTTCTCCAATGTCAACACCATGACATGGTTAGGTGAGCCTTTGGGGAAATAAAATGCTAACAACCAAGAATGCTTGATACATGTTGCAAATATAGGTTTAGGCTAGAGGTCACATAATTTCCAAACACAAACTCCACAAATGAACTATTATTATCAGGGACTTATGGTAACCCTGGCCCCACATGTCACCCAGAAAGACTACAAATTGACTAATTCAATTTTCCACTGGAAACCATATGCAGTTTACACTAAATTCTGCCTGCAGAATGACTTTTCCAGATATCAAGTCACATAGTGATTTGATTTGTGCTTATAACAGACATTGGTCAAGGAATGTGGAGAAACAATAACAAATAATAGCTTGTGTTTTATATAGTGACAAATACAGTACTACTGCTGTTTCTAAAAACCTTACTCCCACTGCCCCAGAGTTTAGGAAGGTAATATGGATACCATGGTGTGCGGTATTTACCATGAGCAGCACTAGCAAATCATTCCGAATTCTGGCCTCGGAATGGATGAGTCGCAGCTGCAACCCCTGGATTTCCCCTTGCTACCCTTGGCATGCCTTTTGTGACCTCTGGCCTCACAGGTGGCAAAATCAGTGCCTAGAACAGAGGGGCAGCTTGTGTTAACGGAAATTGGTTGGACCTCCACTTTCATGGTTTTCTGTCAAATGTTCTATTACATAGATAGTTAATAATATTATTCACTATCAGTGTAATATAAAATATGACCCTATCTGGAAACTAAGGTAAGTAAAATATGCTTTTAAATCTATGTTGTATGCATGATTGCAGGTGAGAGTGTGTTTATGTGAGAGAGAGAATGTGTGAATGACTTTGTATGTGTAAGCACAGGAGTGCGAGTCAAAGTAATGGTCAAATGGCGTGTGATGTCACTTCTGCTACCCCTGGCATTTTTGTGAATTGACCCTAATGAGGGTAATACGACCTTTTGCCCCATTGTCATTTGCAAAAACTGAAATGCACAGAATGTTTCACACACTAATTCTGCTGGCTTTCCTCTTTCCAAATTTTGAGAGGGGATACAAACTGCAAAATGTGTGCAAACTCCCTTTTGAGCTCAATTCTGCTTAACTCGGCACAGCAAATACACTTTTATTTTCAAAAATGTAACCCTACACACTAATAATTAGGGCATCCCAGCATGCTTGGAAGAATGCCATCGAAATTGCAGAACCCCTGTATTTGCTCAGCGCTCCGAGGTTCTGTAGCTAGGTTTGCACGTTGCAAATACCTCTACATACATAGTCACTTTACACTAACTATACATTAGTGTTATACATCTCTTCTTTCACTTACAGATCTTCCATTGCTGCATTAAATTATGTAAATTCAAGTTGATGAAATGGCACTGATAAATGCCTGTTCAGGATTCCCTACATTTCACTTGTAAACCGCAAGTCATGCACACAGTTTGTAGACTTTAGTCTTTTCTAAGTGCTCAAGAGAGATGTCATAATCCCATATGACTCAGGCTTTCCGGAGGTGTACTCCTACAGATATATTATGGATGGTGGCCAGCAAGAGTGAGGCAGATTTTGGCTTCCTTCCTCATTCGGGAAACAATGATCCCTTTCACTCCCTGTTTGCGACATCTTGGCACAGTCTGAAAATGTACATGATATCACTTACTCCAGGTCTCAGGCAACCTTTTTAACACAAAGCATTGCTCTTTTGAAGCAACAGGAAAACAACCAACAGAAAAAAAGCATTGGGTAAACATGGCTGACATAAAAAAAACAAGCATTTATAATGCAATTGGTCTCGCAGTTGTGAGAGTTAGAGATACCGGCGTTGTAAATGTCTTTTACCAATGTGTTTTGGAGTGGAGTGGAGTGGATGTATGTGGAGTGGAGTGGATGTATGTGGTGTGGAGGGGAACTATGTGGGTTGCATTGGAATTGTTAGTTGTGGAATTGTGTGGTGTGGAGTGGATTTGTGTAGTGTAATTATTTGGCAAGTTGTGCAGTGGATTTATGTGGATGGTAATTATGTTGTATTGAGTTTATTGGAAATATGTGGAGTGGGACAGTGTGTTATGGAGCGTAATTATGTGGACTGGTATTTTGTGCTGTGGAGGGATTTGTATTGGAGTTTAATTACATGGTGTAGTGTGCTGTTGTATTTGTGGCATGATATGGAATTTTGTGGTGAGGATTGGATGTATGTGGTGTGTTGTGTAATTGCACTGTTGAGTTGAATTATGTGGTTTGGTGTTTAATTATGTGGTGTGGATTGAAAATGTGTGGAGTTGAATTGTGTGGCATGGAACTGTGTGGGTAGTTTTGCCTGTGCAGTGCTCTCTTGCAGTACATGTGAGAGACACTCAACTGGAAACCTCATGCTGAATCTATGAGAACATGCATTTCATTTTTTTTAAGTATAAAAGAACATGCATTTCATGAATGCTTTACTTCCTGCAAAGAGATAGTCTTATAATTAAAAGGCTTTGCGGTAAATGTAATCTGCATTCCTTTTAAGCTATCCCACCTCCTGCATTTTGTTCTCTCCAGCATAGATAAATAAAGCCAGCTTTACTTTCTTTATAGTAAATATACCAAAAAAACATGAAGTGGCCAAGGCAAACGTCTCACCACTTGGCAGGTGATTTGAAGCATTATGAGCCAAGTACAGAACCTTTATTGAAGCTTTCTTGGTGAACTGTAGTCTTTGTAGCACCTAGAGAATTTTCAGAACAACTAAAAGAACAGGAATGAGATGTTCTGCCTGCAGCACAGAAAGAAAGGAAAGTGGGACAGAGGAGGCAAGGGGTGGGTGGAGGGGAAGGCGGTGTTGAAGGAGGAAGGAGAGCTGGGAAGAAGGTGAACCTAGCCCTGCAGCTGCCTCTGGTTACATGCTGATGCTGGGAAGATCCTGCTCTCGCGGAGTAGGGAGTGAGTTTTCTCACCCCGCAGAGCACTCAGTGTCCAGAAAGCGGCTGCGTAGAACATGCAGCGAGAGGCCACAAAAATGGCCGCCCCTTCCTGTACCTAAAACACATATGATTGCGCTGGTGGGCGTTTCGTCATCTAGGCACAGCGGCCATGTTGTGGATCGTCGAGTTCAATGCTCCATGTAACTGGACGTGCAGCCTTCGTCCTTTTCTCTGATACAAATCGACACTGGAGCCGACCCTAACATGCCCCCCGCACCAGGATACTATGCTCTTACACATGCGCAGTTCCAGGTGGCTGGGTGCCAGAGGTCTCCAACATGGTGGCCCGGAGTTCTTTCGATTTTTATTCTGTCAGTCTCGGCCGTAATAGTTGACTTGGTGTCTGCACTTTCTGTGCTGGCCCAGCGAGGCAGGGTACAGCTCCAATGACAACAACATTTTGTTGCCAAGGCAACAGTCAAAGCTCCACCGTAACTGAACACTGAACATGTGGCATGTGTCAAAACTCAAAAGCCCCTCATGCGCAGCACTGAGCCACTAGCCCTCCACTCCTGCGGGGGATAAATAAAGGAAGGGGTGTGGCCTCCTGAAGCACCCCCATAGCGAAAGGTGAAGCGTGGCATCCGTGAAGCGGACGCAGTGCTGTTGAAGAGAAATACACAAACATTTGTGTGAAGAACCACAAGGGCATATTGCAGAACACATTGAAAAGTTTACTTAACTACATTGTATAGTCTGGTGGATGTAAAGAGGACGCTGTGCTAATAAAAAGCCTGCAGAAGCACAAACAACAGACCTGCTCATTGTAAACATGCAGGCAGCCAGAAAAAAAGAGTGTGCAAACACAAAGACAAACAGCCTACATAGGAGGGATACCCATGATAGGTCAATACTCCAGGGGTGGAGCAAGCCCCGAGAAGGTGGGACATAGAAGGCAAAAACACCATTGAGAAGCAAGCTTTTGCGAGTGACGCTCTCCTTAACCAATCAGCAATGAGGTCGGAATGAAAGCCCACATACTGAATACAGCATGTCTTCCAGACAGCTAATGCACTATCTAGGCTCAACCTAATGAAAGGTAGGCATCACTCACCAATGCCAGAACCAAACCTTGGCACTAGGACCATGGCTGTATGTCACAGTATGGAGGTCAAAATTATCAACCAACAGATATATGGATTCTAGAATATTGACTACCAACATATTGTGAAAGTAAGTTCATGTAGGACAATTTAGACTGACTGTTCTTTACTCCACATCTTCATACTTTGACGATATATTGGTAGCCAGTACGGTGATGTCAATATGAGTGCATGTCGGTATTTAAACATCAATATTATGGCAGAACACCCATGGCAATGTTTTTTTGTTTTTCTAATTTTTAAAAACCTTTATTAAACAAACTTGCACAGCAGGGTTACAAGATTGCACTACATCAAGACATTATACATGAGCAGAGGGACCCCAAACAGGAGGGGAGGCCCCGTTCAGTATTATGCAGCAGAGGTTACCTCAGACACGTAACACATGATATCGATACAGAGAAGAAAATGCGATGGCAGCACTGGGGGAGTAGTATGAGCCATGGGGAGAGGCCCAACGATTGAGAGAGAGAAGCTAGGGGGGCAGAGGGGAGAGTGAGCAGGGAGCCAGCAACTCAATAACCATAACCGGCGGCCGCCGCGGGCGGAACGCTGGCGGGAGCATGGGGGAGGACGCAGGATGGTGAGAGTTACGACTGGAGAGGTAAGGTACAGGTGACCCCATATGTCAATTGGGCGGGATTTGGCCGGCATTAGGTCCCAGAATTCGGACAGGAGTGTCTGACACCGAGAAGCATCCTCAAGCAAAGTGTCAACCTGAGGTACAAGCCTGCGACCCCAGCACATGGAGACCCTACGCCTCACAAGAACAAGAAGCCTCGCAGTCAGGCGGCGCGTAGCATCTGGTCAAAATTTCACAAAGCCTAAAAGGCAAAGCAGAGGGTCAGGCTGGACCGGCGACGATGTGATCTCAGAAATAGCGGCACACACCTCACACCAGTATGCGGAGATCTGAGGGCACAGCCAGGCTAGGTGGGAAAATTCTGCCACAGGAGCGGAACATCGCAGACATCTATCACCGGGGATAAGACCCATCTTGTGCAGCTGAGCAGGAGTTCGGTAAACCCTATGTAAATACTTAAAGTGGATGAGGCGCAGGCGGTAATTTGGGGAGAGGCGTTTAATCTGACTGCAACAATAAATCCAGTCCTCTTGAGAGAGTTCAACACCCAGGTCCTCACACCACGCCACCTGCGCCCGATCTGTAGAAATGGAAGATGCTGCCAGTGCAAGTGCATAAATCTTGGTGACCAGCTTACGGGGAGAGGGGGATGTGTAAAGGAGGTTAAGATTGGCCATCGAGGAAGGAGGCTGGAAGAACGAGGGGTGAAGCTCCCTGCAAATAGCCCTTAGTTGATAGTAGCGCAGAGTGTCCATGGGGCCAGAGTCGACAGCCTCGGTGAAGAATGTGTCCCCAGGGTAGAAGTCCGACACTGTGGAGAGCCCCAAGTGGGTTGCATACTTAACCATCCCGGTTGACTGAAGGGGGGGAAAAGCCGGGTGATGAGCAATAGGCACGGCATTCGCAGAGAGCATGCTGGAGAGTTTACAGAGCCCGTCCCAGGCCCAGCACAGAGTCTCCACCATGTCAATCTCGGTGCGTGGGAGATTCGCCGGGGCGAATTAGGTGGTCATGAGCGGCCATGGGGCAGCAAGGTCGGCCTTCACCTTGACATGTGGATGAAAAGGAGTTGGGTGGAGCCAGAAATGGAGAAAACTGGCCTGAGCACTGAGGGCGTAAAGTTTAAAATCGGGGGCACCAAGACCACCACGCGATATCGGGAGGGTGAGGTTATTATTAGCAATTCTGGGCTGTCGACCAGCCCAGACCAGAGTGATGACCAATGAGCGTAATTTACGAAAAAAGTGGGCAGTGAGAGTGATGGGAATATTGACAAATAAATACAAAAACTTCGGGAGCACCGCCATCTTGGCGATGGCTATACAACCCGCCAGTGACAAGGATAACCTATGCCAGAGAGGAAGCTTGGACTCAAACCAGTCCACAGCATGGCCAAAGTTAGCCCTCCAAAGTTCGTCTACGTCCCTACTCAGCCAGATACCTAAGTATCTTGTTGAATCTGATGCCCACACAAAGGGGTAGTCTGGAGTAAAGGGGACCATGGCATCAGTGAGGGGGAAAAGTACAGACCTATTCCAGTTAACCTGGCGATGGCGAAGAGCATGGGTGACAGCAGACACCCCTGCTGGTGCCTCTCGCAATAGAGATCGGCTCCGATATTTGACCGTTAATCCGGAGGCGGGCAGTGGGAAGGGTGTAGAGAAGTTGTATTTTGCCTATGAAGACCGGGCTAAAGCCCAAGCGAGGGAGGAGATAAAAGAGAAAGGGCCACTCTAGGGTGTCAAAGGCTTTGGTGGTGTCCAGCAGGGCAGCCACTGCTGGGAGCTTGGGGTTAATTTCATGTAGGACGGAGAATATAGTCCAGAGGTTATGGGAGATCGCACAGCCAGGAATGAATCCAGACTGGTCCGGGCCAGCGATGAGCGTCATTAGGGGAAGAAGGCGGGAGAGGAGGAGTTTGGCAAAGATCTTGTTATCCATATTAATTAATGAGAGGGGATGATATGAATCGCGGAGCTCTGGGGTTTGTCCGGTTTTAGAAGTAGTGTGAGTAATGCCTTACGGAGCGAAGGGGGGAACTGACCGTTCTCAAAAGATTTGTTAAACATGGCAGCTAAATGCGGGACCAGGATGGGTGTGAAGGCCTTATAAAAGGACGCTGGCAGGCCATCCGAACAGGGGGCCTTATCACCAGGCATGTCATTAATAGCAGCAATGATTTCTTCTTTGGAGAAGGGCTCATCAAGGAATTCCCGGTGAGGGTTACCAAGCCGGAGGAGCTGAAGGGTATCGAAATATTGATCGAGAACCTCGCACGGGGCACAGTCCCGGTCGTGTAAAGTTATGAATAAAATGCGATGAAACACGCCTTGATCTCCTCAGGAGAAGTGGTTCTGTCAGGGCCTATCGTTCTGGAGGGCGGTAATATAGGACACAGTGTGAGGCGAGCGGAGGAAGTTGGCAAGGGACTTGCCAGGGCGGTCACCCTCACCGAAGCGATGCGCCCTCGCCTCGCTGCCCAGGAACGTGAGCTCTCTGTTCGTTTTGTCATCAAAGTCGATAAGCTTTCCCCGGATCTGAGAAAGCTTGTCAGGGGCCCGGGAGTGGGAGGAGTCCAGAGCCTTAATCTCCGTCTCTAATTGTTGAAGAGTGTCGTGAATAGATCGTAAGACACCGGACTGCTTAGAAATGCATTCCCCAATGATGATGGCCTTAAATTCTTCCCAAAGCGTGGAAGGGGAGTCAACATTGCCCTCGTTAAGCTCGAAATAATTTGTAATTGCGGTTTGTATCTCGTTGCAGAAGACCGAGTCCCGTAACGCGTTAGGGGGAAGCTGCCAAGAGAACGCGTGATGTAGAAAGTGAGGGAGGCGCAGACAGAGGCAAACAGGAGCGTGATCTGAGAGGGTGCGTGCCATATGCTCAACAGAGGTGAGCCAAGCAAAGGCGTCCGGAGTGGTAATCCAGAGGTCCAAAGGGGACCAGCAGCCATGGGAGCCCTTTACACAGGTGCCCTCGTGTGCCACGGGACGAGTGTGGCGCCACGCGTCATATAAGGAGTTATCAGTGAGAATAGAGCTCAATAGTGAAGCTGCGCGTGGATGGGAAGTGTGTGGACCGGAGCAATCTAGCGTGGTAGACAGCGTAACGTTAAAGTCACCCCCCCATAGGAGAGCAGCGGGGCCCAGGGAAGAGATATGGTGCCAAACCTGCACAAAGAAATCCGGGATGTCATTGTTGGGACCGTAGAGAGCAGCCAAGGTCAATGGTTGGGCCTGGAGGGTGCCGTGCAGTACCACAAAGCGCCCTCGGGGTCAATGATTACCTGGGAGGTCTGCCATGGAAGCCATCTGCGCAGCATGATAGACACACCACGGGAGTAGTTAGAGAAGGACGAATGTATTTTGCCCAAGTGCCTAAAGAGGAGTCTAGAGGAGGTAGTGGTTAGTAGGTGGGCCTCCTGTATGAAACAAATGTCTACCTTATGCCGGGAGAGGTGGGCATGGACCAGGCGAGCCTTACGGTGGTCATTAAGACCGCGGACGTTCCAGGTCCAGAGCGAGGTATCTGTCATAGTGCCTTGCCAGAGTACTGAATGTCGAGGATTGTAAAAGTGCAGAGAGAACCTTGTGCAGACTGGAGGAGAAATTCCATAAGGAATGTAAGAAGCACAGTGCAATGACATTTGAAGTGCAGGAAAGCGCCAAAATCAAGATTAAAACAAAAGCCACATTTGGAGGCGACAGTCCCAATATCCCAAAACCCCCTGAATAGCGAGTGGAGGCAGATGTACTATGGGGACACAATGCAGTAAAAGAGAGGAGTGCAATATAAAAAGCTGTGCGGTTTAGATGACGTGGCATGAAGTGACCAAACAAAAGGCATACATCAATACAAACAATAGGGCCTCAGAGGGAGGTAACAAATCCCAAGAACCCCCCACCCCACCACCCACACCAACACCCCAATCAGGCTGAGATTCCACCCATACCCACCCTGGGGACCCACAACTGGGAAGGGAAAAGTCTATGTCCAAAAAGGGAATCATCCCATGGAGGCATGGCGTCACCCAGCATACTCCCCTGCCAGAGAGACACGGTGGCCAAGCCACAAGTGGTAGCAGACAACAGAAAGGATTGTCACCAGGGAATCAGGGGCAGTATAGTGAGCCCTGTGGAGGAAAAAATTCAAAATGGCCGAGTTCCAAACAGGTAACTGAGCAATAAGGAGCGCAGTCAGCGATAGTGTCAAGAGACCAACAAGGTTCAGTCATATTCACTTCAGTTGCCATCAGCGGTGGCATGAGAGTTAGCAGGAGAAGAACGTCGTGTCTGGTCCAGTTTCTTCGCGAAGGCCAAAGCGTCTTTGGGATCCGGAAAGACGAGTATCTTGGAGCCCTGCCTGACTCGTAGTTTGGCGGGACATGCCAGGGAATAGGAGACTTCATGTTTTTGGAGGATCCGTTTCACCAGGAGAAACTCACGGCGAGCAGCCTGCACCGCCATAGTGTAGTCGGGGTAGAACGACAAGGAGTTGCCCTGATGACGAATCTCGCCCCTCTCCCTGGCCTCTCGAAGAATGGAATCGCGGTCCCTGAAGTTCAGGGGTTTGGCGATTATGGGGCAAGCCGGCAGGCCAAGGAAAGGGCGAGGGCCGAGGGAGCGGTGGGCCTGCTCGACGATGAAAAAGGAGGATAGGACATCACAAAAAAGTTTGCGAATGAGCTGCTCCTCAAGGTCCTCCATTTTTTAGATCTGGTGGATTTGGGTACACCCGTGATGCGGAGGTTGCTCCTGAGGGAACGCGCCTCCAAACCCTCATTCTTTTTCCGGATCAGCCCAAGAATCTTCTCCATTTGAAGGAGCTTGTGACGATCCTGAGTGGCGGCGTCTTCAGCATCAGAGACCCTCGTTTCAACGTGCAGCAGACGGGCGTCGTGCAAGTCAACACGGGCCTTGACAGTGTCAAGACGAGTCGACAGCTGGTCGAGTTGGGCCGAAGTGCTGGTAACTGTGGATTTAACATCTAGCATAATGGTCTTCAGATCGTCCTCCCGTGTTAGGGCCACATCCGTTTGGGCGGCTGGGTCACCCCCATCGGGAACCGCGCCATCCTGGCGAGTTTGCCGGCGCTGATCAAAGGCGAACTTGGGTTATTTAGGGTCGGTCCTCACTATGGCTGGACAGGAGCAGGTGAGAAAGGCCGCTGAAGAGCAGGAGAGGGTTTGCAACTTAGAGTCAAGGCCGCAGAGCCCTGGGATGGGTGGAGCACGCCGCGGCTGGAGAAAGTATAACAGGCGATCTGGGCCCAATGGCAAGAGTCCAGACACTCATGAAGCAGGCGGCGGCCAGGCCGGAGGAAAAGGATGAGGAGTAAGCCACTGGTGTCACCCCTTGTGATGGCAGGCCATAGCAGGTGCCCGTCAGGCCCGCGGGCCCTGGAAAGAAGGAGCGGGGATGGTCGACTTGGTAAGGCATCCGGGCCAGCAATGTGTGGGCAATATCGTGGCCCCGCCAGTACTGGCTCCCACAGCAGAAGCAGAAGAGGGAGTTGGGGCCGTGGGGGCAGAGGAGTTAGAGGTCCAGGCAGGGTAAGTAAAGCGTGCCGTCGGCAGATTGGTGGATCTCCAGTGAGGAGAGTGAATAGGCGGCGTGAGGAGTCAGCAGTGCCGGAGAATGCCAGGCGAGTAGTGGTTGCAATGTCATCGACTCCCGCCGTGAGCGCTGTAGAAGATGGCAGAGCCGCGGGGGCAATGGCAGCAGGGAGGAGCAGGGGGCGTGCAGCCCTCAATGTGGGGCAGGTGCAGATAGGCCAACTGAGAGAGGCATAGCAGTGGAGCCCCAGCAGCGATAAAGGTAGGCCCAGGTCCTGCGGTGCGGCGTACACACGCCCAACACCGACGCAGGAGCCCCCACAGCAGCGGCACTCACTGGGCGCAGCGGGGATCAGGCATCAGGTAGGCCCCAGCGGGGCGCTGTGGTGTCAGCGGGGCGGCCGGTGCAAGGAGAGATGGCAGCGGCTCCACAATAGTGCGGCACGGGATCCGACCGTGCGTCTTCAGCTAGGGCCAATAGGCCCGGGCAGCCACCAGCGGGGGGAGAGCGGTGTAGCGGCGGGCTCCAAGGGCCAGAAAAGCAGCGATCGATGCCCCAAGATGCGCAGGCACAGGATCACACGAAGCGAGGTGAAAGCTCCGAAGTTATCTGCTGGATCGTGGCGGATAACAGGCTTGGCCGGCAGAGCCTACTCAAAGTGCGGCCATCTTGCCGCCGGCTACAGCACGCCCCCCCAACACCCATGACAATATTGCATTCCAGGTATCACTTGTTCACGATGGGCACTTCCTAGCAAAAGGGGGTTGAGAGCACACACTGGGTCACAACATGATTCGCTTCTGATTCTCTTCTGCATACATCTCATTTGAATGGAACTAGATCATGGACATTGCATTTCTCATAACTTTCTGACCAAAGCAAGATCCACAGAAAAGAGTGTATGTTTACTTCTTATGTGAGGTGGTAATCAACTGCATGCTTTGTTTGATTGCATCCAAAAGGGCAGGTTGTGTGGGGGTAATCACTTCTCCTACTATCTAACAAATGTTGAAGCTGGCACAATTTTGTTACCCTTTATGCAAATAGAAAGGACTTACCATAAGACTTAGAAGATGCATAGACATAACAGGCTCCCCACAGCTCCTGGACCCATCTTCAACAAGTTCCTGACCCACAAGAGGCACCTCTTTGGTCCCATGGAAATGTCTTTTGGCTCCAGAAATCAAGCTTTTGGGTTCTTCACAAAAGCGAATGGACCCATTTGCTCTGGAACCCTGCCGCTCGCACAAAGGATCAGTGCAAGCAAGTGCAAGTCCGTCTCTTCGTACAGCAAGTATCACTCCTCGTGCCCGTGAGGCTCCAGCCCATGAGCGATTGCTGGCGGCTCTTCATGTCGCACGGATCTTGCCAGTGACACTGTCCTTGCTCCCAGTGAACTTCTTTTGTGTGAATGGGACTCTTGGCTCAATTCTTGAGAAGGTAAAACTTCATTAGGAGAGTTATCTGGAACTGTACCCAACCCGCACTCCATCGCGGTCGGCTTGAAGTTTTTAGATTTGACCCGGTCTAGCACGACTAGATATAACCGATTAGCGAATTTATACTTTTAAGCACTACATTCCAGTTTATCTTTGGAAATTCATAACTCAGGTTCTAATTATTGGATTTTTGTCATTTTGGTCTTGTTTTGTTCATTAAATTAAGCTCCATTGTAACCAGGTGTGGTATCTTTTAGTGTTCACTTGTCACTGTTTTACTGTTTTAAGTGTTGCACAAACACATTGCCTCTTATGTTAAGCCTGACTGTTCTATGCCAAGGTACGAGAGGGTGAGCACCCGTTAATTTAGGGTTTGTATCTGACTTACCCAGACTAGAACTGTGGTTCCTACTTCAAAAGGGTGCATACCTCTGCCAACCAGAAAACCAGTTTTTAGCGTTGAGGATAGAACTTGTGTTTGTGCATTGCCAAACAGCAATTTGGTGTACACTACCAATTCATACCATACACC
The DNA here is from genome assembly GCF_964204655.1 of Triturus cristatus. NCBI lineage: Eukaryota > Metazoa > Chordata > Amphibia > Caudata > Salamandridae > Triturus > Triturus cristatus. The sequence continues at coordinate 1,163,817,697 of NC_140581.1, forward strand.
AATTCGAGTCAATTCTCCCTGCTTGCCATTTTTATTTTTTCCCCAAAATCATGTCTCTGTCTGGCGGTTCTACATCTGCACTTGCATCAATGGACTTTGAGCTGTCCAACCAGACGAGTTACACTGTGGCCCATCTTTATGATTTCTGCCAGGTAACTGGGTGTCCTGCAAAGAGCTCCACTAGAAAAGTGGAGCTGCAAAATGTGCTGAGGGCCTGGGTAAAAGCTTTCTCTGCTTTGAATGCAACACCAGAGGAGGATGAGGAGCTTGATGACGAGGAGGATTTGGACCAAGACTCGCAGGAAAGTCTGGCCCGGTACCTGTGGAAGAGGGGGCAACATTCTGCCAAGATTAGTGATTCCCCTCCTTCCCCTCAACCAGGGAGCAGTGTCTCGCCCAGGGTCCTGTCCCCAGAGGAGCTGGGGGACAGGCGGGAGGAGAGAAAATTAAGATTAAAGTTGGCCAAGTTCAAGTTGGAGAAGGAGAAAGCCTTAGAGGAGAAAAGGCTGGCCATGGAGGGGAAGGAGAAGAAGAAGAAATTGGCCATTGAGGAAAGGAAACTAATGTTGGCTCATGAACGGAGTCTAAAGGAGCTGGACTTTAAGGCCAGACAGGATGAGTCCAGCAGTGAAGGTGGCACCGTTTCTTCAGTGTCCTTTGACAAGAGGGTCCACATACCCAAGGGTGTGGTGCCTGACTTTGTTGTGGGAAATGACATGGACAGATGGTTTGAGGCATATGAGATTGCCCTACAGATGCACAAGATCCCTGAGGGGTTTTGGGGGCTAGTCTGTAGAGGCATATCCCTAGTGTGGGAAGGGATACCCTACTGGCCCTAGATGTAGGTGACAGGATGAGGTATTCCCCCATGAAGTAAGCTCTGACCAGGAAGTTTGGTTTGACCCCATAAGTGTATAGGCAGAAGTTCAGGGATAGTCAGAAGCTATCCCAACAGACCTGGGTGGATTTTGTTGATTCCTTTTGCAAGGCACTGGATGGTTGGGTGAAGAGCAGTGAGGTAAATGATTATCAGGTGCTGAATAACTTGATTGCAAAGGAGCACATGTTCTGTCTTTGTTTTCCAAATCTGTGCCAAGACCTGGTAGATAGTAAGCTCACTATCCCCAGGGAGCTTTCTAAGGAGACAGACCTCTGGATCAGCACCAGGGTCCTCAATATGGTACCTGGGAGTGACACCAAGAACAGTGGTTCAGGCTCCCCCCTGCAGATTGAAGGGGATATCACGGGAGACACAGACAGGTCCCAGGGTAAAGAGGGAGGAAAGGGTTCCCATGTCCCTTCTGAGAAACAGGGAGGAGGTTCTGGTGGGCGGTGGCCAAGGGTGGCCCATTTCCAACACAGCTACTTTGATTGTTCCCAGCTAGGACACAGACAGTGGGACTCTGTCTGTCCTAAGAAACCACCCATGAATGGTACTTCTGCTGGCTAGCCAATGTGGCCCTGGGGGTAAGTAGCCCCCAAGGGCAGGTCATAGACCATGCCATGATCTCCCTCAGTTGGATGGTGGCTCAGAGGGTAAGTTGGTGATCCCTGAGGGTGGGAGTCATCACTCCCGCCAGGTGAAAGTGAATGGGGTCCCAGTCACTGTTCTGAGGGACACCTGGGCTAGTCAGACCATGGCTGTGGAAAGGCTAGTTTCCTCAGAGCAGTACACCGCTCAGGTGTGTAGAGTGACACAGGCCCAGGGGCAGGACTCATTCTGCCCTATGGTCCTGGTATCCCTAAAGTGGGGTTGGGAAGTGACCTGGAGGAGGGTCATAGTTAGTCCCCAGATGCCGATAGACTGCATTCTGGGGAATGAGTTGCCCTCTGTGTAAGGCAACTGGAAGGTGTGACTGCCCAATGCGCCATAACAGTTCAGTTTCTGAGGGTACCACTCCCAAGTGGAGAGTGCAGGACCCCAGATGGAGGGATAGGGTGAGGGAGAACTGTACAGACCCTGGGTTGAAGGATCAGTTTCAAGATACCACCCCTGAACTGGTGGGAGATAGAGTGGAGAAAGGGTGCAAATCACCCGGGGCTACTGCCCCCCACTATGAGAAACCACAGAGGTCAGAGAGCCCTGGATGGCCTGGGGCCTGGTTGTGGACACTGACAGCTGTCAGTGGACTGATCTCTGTTGGTTGTTGACCTTATGGACTTAGTTTTCCCTTTCCCTTCTGTGAGAAGCTGGTCTGGGCACCCTACACCAGTCCATACAACCCGTATGGTGATTTAAGAGGTCTTAGACAACCTTAGAAAGCTCTCTAAGTGGTTGCTGTGGAGAGCAGACTTCAGGCTTAGTCTAGAAGGAGTGTAAAGCAGCTTGTTTTACCAGAATGCAATCTTATAGTATTGATGAAGTGAAAAAGAACCACACAAGATATTTATAAAAAATATGTATTTTTTATATGATACACGCCAACGCATAGAAATATCTCCTACCTGGAGATATGCACAATTCACACAATACTTCCCATAGAAACACAGTAAATAGCATAGAATACACAGTGGACCCCAGGGGGGACCAAACCATACACTAAGAAAGTGATAAGAACCACAACTTGGGTCAAGACAATGTCGAGGGGACGTAGAAGTCCTGGGGACCCAAGGAACCACCCAAGGTGAGTGACTAAAATCCCCACGGAAAACGTGTGCAGTGTGGGAACACGACTGCATGCTCCGTACAAGTCTACGTATTAGACACAATTGGATTTTTATAGATTAACGACCCTTCCCAGTGGACCCTGAAGAAACCCTGTGGAAGACAGAAGGTTGGAGAGCCACCCGACCCGTGAATACCCTAGTACCCTTGTTACCTACACCAGGGAAGCCGGGTGCATAGTTGTGAAGTGGTGTTGGAAACCGCCGTCGAACCCAATGGAGGACTTCAGGACAGTGCTGCTGCTGAAGTGGAAGAATCCAAATATGAAGTTGGATTCCAGATGACAGGTACCTGTAAGCAGAAGGTAGAGAGTCTATGTCACTCAGGAGTGACCAGGAGACTTGAAAGACAAATGCCCTCCAATGTCGGTTGTTGCAGAAGAGATGACGATGACCTTGACTCTGCAACTGTGAGGATCAGGCGACACTGAAGAAGACCAGGAGCCATGCACAAGCTGTCCCACGTTGGGTGTCAAGTGCTGAGGGGTCGGTATCCGGCGGGAGCACCAACAAGCCTTGGCAAAGATTACCCAAGCAGAAGTTGAAGAAGGTCCCAGCAAGGTCCAGGGGGCTCACCACAAGCAAGGGAGTCAGGGCAGGTCCTGGGCAATCAGGGGAGCCCAAAAAGAAGCAATGATGACCCTCAACAGGACCCACAGGCTGGAGGCACTGGAGTCGCAAGAAGACTCCGAGCAGCTCATCAAAAGATGCAGCAGACTAAAAGGGTAACGAAGTGGAGCCTAAACAAAGTCCAGCAAAGTTCTGAGTGCCCAGACGGTAGAAGTGGTGTCTGATCTGAATCTTGTCCCACAACAAATCTAGGGACCCACCCTAAGGTAAGCCCTTAAGTACCCTAAGAAAGGGGTTTGGGCGATTCAAGGGATCCGCCCAGGTGAGAGTCTGGACAGAGTGGAGGTTACTCCCTTGTCCTTTGTCCAGTTTCGCGCCAGGGTTTGAACTGGAATATGCACAGGGACACCAAATATGCCCCTCATGTATACTTAGTGGTGCTGGCAAGTGCACCCACCCAGTCCCAATACACTAAATCCTGTCTGGGAGGTGGTCACCCCCCCTGTGACAGGATGCTTATTGTTCTGCCTTCCCCTGCTCGAGCTTGGCTAAGCAGGAGGAGGGAAGAAGCATGTCTCTGGCCGGCAGCAACCATTTTGTGCTATCCGGGTCTGGAAGTCTGGCACCGGGAACACTGAGAGCCTAATGCAGGCTCTTCCAGTGCTTGGAATCATACCTCCCACACCATTTATGGTGTGGGCTATGATTCCAGAATGTTTGATACCAAACATGATAGGATTCATTGGAGCCAGTTTCGAGATAGTTATCGTGTAATTACGCGGTGCCCCTCTATATGGTATATGGCTGCTTCACTGACAACCCGGTAAAATGGACTCCTTAGGCTGTAGGGGTTTCCTGCTCATGCAGGGACACCCTCTCACTTAGAACCAATCACCCTGCCTTCAGATTGCAAAGGCCTACTAGAGGGGTGACTTATAGGTTTTAAGTGCAGTGACCCTAGATATATGAAATCTATATCTTTAGTAAGTGGTGCTAGCACCAGCTTCCACAGGCTGCAATGGCGGGCCTGTAGTTCCATTTTGAATGGTCTCCCATGGGTGGCATAATGCATGCTTCAGCCCATGCAGGACCTCTTGGGTACCTATGCCCTGGCTACCTTAGTACCATATACTGGGGACTGTTAAGGGTACCCCAGTATCCAATCTGGGATGTACCTAATACTGAACATAACAGTTTAAGGGAGAAAGCAGATAGACTGGGGTCCTGATAAGCAGGATCCCAGTTAGACTAGTCAAAAACCAGCATAGCACCAGGCAAAAAGTGGGGTAACCATGCAGAAGGATGCTACCTTCCTACACCTTCCCTTCCCTTTCTTTCAAATGGATCCCCCCTGAGTCCAGAAAGACCATCACCCAGGCACTCATAACCAGCAGACTGGACAATGGGAACGTCCTCTACGCCGGAATCAACAAATCTCTGCTCCACAAACTCCAGACACTCGAAAACGCCGCAGCCCGACTCGTCCTCAGCATCCCAAGACAAGACCACATCACCCAGCACCTACAAGACCTCCACTGGCTCCCTGTTGAAAAGAGAGTGACTTTCAAGCTGCTCACTTCTAATAGGTGCTAAAGTGCATGTGCTCTCTCCTTTAACATGGTATCATTGGCTTTTCCATAATTGGCATATTTAATTTACTTGTAAGTCCCTAGTAAAGTGCACAACATCTGCCCAGGGCCAGTAAGTTAAATGCTACTAGTGGGCTTGCAGTACTGATTGTGCCACGCACTTCAGCGGCCCTTTAACCCCTTCGCCGCGGCACGAATTCCGCCGCGGCGCTGTGGGGGTTCGGGGTCAGCACGGCGCCGCCATGCTCGTGACGAAACCACTCCATCATGAGCCACGGGCGCGCTGTGCTCATGACGGAGTGGTTCCGTCATGACTCCGCCCACTTGCATTGATCGCCCGCACAGGGAATCAGTGCCGCGTGGGTGGAGCGGCCGCCAACGGCCGCAGCATGATGGAACCACTCCGTCATGAGCACAGCGCGCCCGTGGCTCATGACAGAGTGGTTCCGTCATGAGCAGGGAAGGGGTTAAACATGTCTCATGCCTGCCATTGCACAGCCTGTTTGTGAACTTTTAAACTGCCATGTCAACCTGGCAAGCTAACCCTCTTTCCAGGCCCAAACCTTCCATTTGAATACATATAGGTCACCTCTAAGGTAGGATCTGGGCATCCCAATGGCAGACTGTAATGTATTTAAAAAGTAGGACATTTACTTATAAGTTTTATGTGTTCTGGTAGTGAAAAAACTCTTAAATTCGTTTTTCACTACTGCAAGAACTATCCCTCCAATAGGATTACATTGGGATTACCTTATAACCTTTTCTAAGTGTCATTTCCATTCGGGAAAAGATAGAACCCCCAAGTTAAGTGTCTCTGGAATCACAATTTAAAATCACAACGTAAGTGAAGTCGGATTTTAAATTGTAATTCTCAAAATGCCACTTTTAGAAATTTAACACAAAGAGATGATGGAAGGAGCGGTGAAACTTTTCAGACACTCACCCCCAGTAACAGATCTGGGTTGAATCCATCATCATTCTTTAGCTCACTTCGCCACCTCAGTTCAGACCCAGCTATATGCAAATCAGTCTTGACCGTGTACCTCATGGGAACATTTCAGCCTGAACTGCCAAGCCAGGTCTTCCCTGAACTGGAAACAAGCATCCTGGGACCGGTTTCTGGGTAACACCCTTCCTCAGCCAGGCTAGCTTGAATCCAGGGGCAAAGTGAGCAAGGGACCCATGTCTGGGCATACCCTGACAACTTAGGTCAAGCAAAGCAAACACAAGGAGATGACGGACGGAGTACTGAAACTTTTCAGACACTCACCCCCAGTCACAGATCTGGGTTGAATCCATCATCATTCTTTAGCTCACTTAGCCACCTCAGTTCAGACCCAGCTATATGGGGGGTGAATGTTTGCATTGTCCAGCATTCCATCCATCAATTGTTTCTTTTGCATATGTTGCCCTATGTGGGAAGGGTATGCCCAGATGTGGGTCCCGTGCTCACTACACCACTGGATTCAAGCTAGCCTGGCTGATGAAGGGTGATGCCCTGAAACCGGTCCAAGGATGCTTGTTTCCAGTCTAGGGAGTACCTGGCTTGGCAGTTCAGACTGGACTGTTCCCACAAGGAACAGGGTCAAGACTGATTTGCATATGCTTGGGTCCAAACTGGGGTGGTGTGGTGAGCAAAAGAATGATGGATTTAACCCAGATCCTTGTGACTGGGGGTGAATGGTTGCATTGTCCAGCATTCTGTCCATCAATTGTTACTTTTAGAAAGTTGGTATTTTATTACTTTAGGCATTTGATGCCTTCTGCCTGTGTCTGAATACACATCTGGGATGGGTGGCAGCTGGCCTTTGAACATTCCCTATAGACAGCCACACTCAAAGGGAGTTTAAGTGCCACTGATGGGCCATCCACGCCCTGATGAGCCATCCTGGGTAGGATGGGAAGGAGGAGCTGACACATCTGAATAGACTGTGTCCCTTCCCCACACCAAGGGTTGCATACCCCCCCCTTCCCAGTAGTGAGTCTGGAGCCATGGCAGGAAGAGCAGGGACTCTGTGCACTTCAAAGGCCTCTTTTTGAAATCCTCCCTAACTTTAAAGGCACAACTGGGTATTAATTATGGACCTCTGACACCACCAACTAAGTACACCTCTGTAGCTGTGGCTACTCTGCCAGGAAAAAGGACTGCTGTTCTGCTGAAAGGACTGCCACTGTGCTGGACTACTATCCTGAAGGAGCTGCCACCTTGCTGTGCTGACCTGTTGCCCTCTTTCTTGGGGAAGAATAACTGGACCTGGAATCCATCTTGAACCCAGGACCCCAAAAGCTAGTCTGCTGGCCTCCAGATTTGAGCCTCAGGGACATAACTCCACCACTCAAATTATTTTCATATTTCAGTATTCTAATTTGACACTAACACTGCATGGGTTCCAGACTAGTGTGCTGCTCGCCGAAAAAACACTTCAACACGCCTTCAGGGTGGCAAGCGCTATATATATGCAAACATTTTTCCCTTCTCTATCCCTCCACTATCCTTCTCAATCCAAATACCTGACTAACATATACACCACTCAAATTAATTTCATATTTTCACTATTCTAATTCAACACTAATCCTTTATGGATGCTGGAATAGCCTTGTCAGGGGTAGTAAGCTCTATATAAATGCAATTATAATACAATACAATAACAGGATCCCCACATCTCTTGGACCCATTTTCAATGAGCTCCTGACCCCCAAGAGGCACCTCTCATTTCCTGTGCCTTTGGAAGTGGTTTTTCTTCGCGAACGTGAGCAGGCCATTCACTCCAGAACTGCACTGCGCGCACAAGTGATCAGTGCAAATGAGTGCAAGACCATCTCTTCACACAGCAAGCATCGCCAGCTCCAGGCCATCTGTCTGCGATTCCCCGAGGCTCTATGCACCCCGAGGACTACCACCAGCAACGCTCTATGTTTTATCAAGACTCCTCAAAGCTGTTGCCATCTAGCACATTTTAGATATTCCATTATATCAAAATGAGGCTGTCATGTTTGATGGTGTGATGTCAGACCCCCTCGCCCAATGAAATGGAAGCAGATTCAAAAAAACTTTGGGAAGAGTTGAGGGCCCTGAAATGTGCACATCCAAAAATTCCACAAAAAAATCTGAGTTCCGTGATTTAATTCCTTTTTGGAGGTAAACTCACCGCACTGCTCAGCGACATGAATAAGAAACGTCGCCATGTTCTCGGGATGCCAGCAGAGCATTCCAAACTAAACAGAAAATGAAAAAGGTGCTCGGGTACGTGACATTGAACTGAGGCATATTGTTTCAAGCATGTCAGAGACTAGCTAACACCCTGATCCGAGTAGCATAAATCTGCTCTCTCGCCACAGCGTTCAGGCACGCCGCTTTCACAATGCATCAGACGCCTGTATCTCTGAACCTCAGCCGATGTGAAAGAAGCTTGTTCTGGGGAGGGGTGACGAGGAGTGTCTTAGGTACAGACTGAGGGAAAGGCAACACAGCCCTGAATGCTCGACCTAACAAGCATTGGCCACGCGGCCGTAAAAGCAACTCCTCGTGGCCGCGAAAATCATCGTGATCGCGTTCACGGTGAAAGCGAAAGTGATCGCGATGACGCACTCTGTGCTCGCAAAAATGAAATAAAACAAAAACGTGAGTTGTGACGCGAGTGGTGCGCACGCGATGGGAAAAAGTGCTGTGCACGTCGCGCGCCCTTGTGCGCGTATTAGCAAGCTAGTGGCCGGCAAGGTAGCACTTTGAAGCAGCTACTAAATGTCTTGCCAGAGCAGCGCATGTGCTGGCTCAGGCGAGACCCAAAAACCAGTACTCCCAGTGCGGACAAAATTGTTGATTCTTGTCATGATAAAAATGAGTCAAAACAAATCCATTTTTTAAATGATTGTTTGGTGAAGAGAATACTACACAAAAGTCAGAGTCAATTTCGTAGGGTTATATACTGATGAATAAATAAATGAATTTATAAATGAAATGAAAATATTAATAGTAAAATGGAAAAAAAAGAACAGAAGTATACAATAAAACAAAAGCACCACAACAAACAAGCCATATCAGATTTCAAAGGTTAGGATTTCTATATAAAATAAATTGTACTAATGCCAGAAGTACGTCGAGGCATTGGTAAATACTAGTATAATCAACAGCGGAATGGGAGGGCCTTTATTTATTTTCTAAAGACGTTTCTACGAGAGGCCATCACTGGCTGAGGTGGAGACCTAGTGAAGAGGGAGCTAGGTACATGGAGGAACCACAGACATTCTGGCCTGCAGAGAGAATTACATGGAGGGCAACAACAAAACTTGCTGCTGCGCTCAAGTGATAAGTCCAAATCAGGGACTGTTGGCAAGAGAGGCTGATCCAAAGTGAAACCCAGAGGTGCTGTGGAGCCCTTCCAGCTATGAGACAGAACATTGGAATGCTAAGGTTAGACTGAAGCAGCGATTGGCCCTTCTAAGGTGGAGGAGGGGCTTTCCTGAACCCAGTGGGAGTTTTTCCCGCTGACGCTCTCCACTATGAGATGCGCAAATGGGTTTTCAAACCGGTGAGGCTGTGGAGGGGCTGGAAACTCCCACTGCACCCTGTTTCCGAAAGCAGAAGATCAATTGGAACTAACAAAGTTTCAGCCGTGCCTTATTGGAGTTTGGGAAGGAGTAGGACAAGTACTAGATAACGAGCTGTGGGTCTGTCCTGCCTAGAAGTTCAAGCTCCAGGAAGGGAAACAGAGGAGGACAGCCACAATGAAAGGGGTCTAGCATATCCGGTTATCCCATTACTTCACGGGAGGGGGGGCGAGGGGTGCGGGGATTCCTGGATGCTAATATGGGATGGTGTGCTTCTAGACATTGGGAAGACCTCGTCTGTGTGGGTCACCGATTTGTTACACACCATCTTGGTTATATCTCCTATGAGCCATATCTGTGGACAGTGGAGTCCTCCTAATTGCCTGCTGACTGCAACACCAACAGTGGCAGGAAACGCTGCCTGGTGTAAGCGTAGCTGTTGGGAAGATTTTGGATAACTGAATCCCCACATTTAACAAGGTATCGCATCAACTTTTGATAACAGGAGATTTAAAATGTTTGTTTTGGACCCCCTGGCCCATGCACGATAAAAGGCTCTTGCTGACAAACTGCATGAAGGATGGAGACATTTCAAGGTGACACTGAGACAATGGAAAATATGAGGATGGTACCTCTATTTCATACCCAAATGAGGCCCAGATTCCTTTTTGATCTCATTCGTTTGTGAGAGTGAGTATCTGAGATAAAACTCTCCTTTGTAAAAAGGCCTCTCCGATTCTGTCTTCAGTACCTCCAAATGGAGTGGAAAGATGATTTAAAGCAGAAAATATATGAGGTATCAAAGTATTTCTACAAGATGCTGATTATGTTGTGGACCAACATTGACCAGATAGGAAGCAGAGTGGGGAAAGTAGAGTCAAATATTTTGAAAATTTCTATTAAAGAAGAAACAAACGAGAACAGATTCAAGATATTCAAGTTGCAAGTAGTTATTCTACACTTCATATGTGAAGAGCTCAAGAACAGGGTCTGGCAGAACCATGTCAGGATCTGTAATTTTGGGGAGGAAGCTGAGAGAATCAACATTGTTGAATACATTCAGTCACTGTTCGCCCAGATCCTGAGACTCAAAAAGTCGAGAGAGTGGCAATAAAGAAAGGGTACAGACTAGGTCCAAGTACATCTGGTGATGTCAATCACTCCAGAGACATTGTGAGTAAGGTAACCTCATGCCCAATAAAAGACACAGATTGAGTCTAATCAGTGAAAGGGGATACAATAATTCTACTACAAGACTTAACTCAGTCTACCATGGCTAAAAGAACACTGTTACAACCAGTCACAAAGGCTCTTTCATGGAATGCTATGCAGTCCCGCTGGACATTCCGGTTCAGTCTTCAATTTTGCATAGGAGATAAGAACTGATATGTCATAACCTTTAGTAAGGATTGAAGGCCCGTGATGGTTGGAGGGCCAGTGGTAAAACATGTGAGCTTTGTATTAAAAAATAGAGGGTAAGCCACCTAGTTGCCAAGAAGAAAGCCAGCCCTTTGAATGAAGAGGCCAATATATAGAGATTAGAAAGACTGAAAGGACTGTCTATGCCATTGAATAATGGGAAGTTGAACCTTTTAGTCATTCAAGATCACTGATGCTGCACTATTCTTAGCATGCCTGGGGATGGAACCTCCGAAATGTGCTGATAACTTTTATCGTATGTTCTACTGATTTTGTTGCAGTCTTGAGAGAGACTAGTGTCAGACATTGGCCCAGAACTGGAAGACCGCGTGACCTGCATGCTTCAGGCTTCCTTGATATGGGTCAAGTTGATATTCTTTGCTGTTGAAATTTTGAGTGGAGGATGCTCTTGGTACTTCAAAGTCTCTCTGCAGCTCCTGTTGTGTATGAATTGTTCATGAAGTCCTGGCTGCTCCCTCTGACTACCTCCCTGCTGGAATTGGTCGCCCCAGGTACTTGAAACCGACCGCATTAACACTTACCCAAGTTTTCCTTGAAAAAAATTCAGTGTCAAATTTATTGACTTTGCCCAGGCTTGTTCACAGTTGAGTTTATTTGGATTACTTTATTATTGCTTGTCTCTAAGGGATACCGCCAATACCTTTATGGGTTTCCATGCCAGTAGCATGGTCTGATATTGTTATAGAGTCAATGAATGAGTTCCCAACTAATACCATCGAATTTCTGGTCAGGAATAATATGTCAGACTACTTACATTACTAAATTCACTGTATTCCTCTTTTAACATTTCTCAATGTCCCCTGGGGATTTTCTCATTCAAAGGTTCCTCTCTTCTCTGGGTTTAATCCACCTTAGGACCGGAATTTAGGTACTCCCACCCCCTGAGAAAACAGATCATAGGTCAGGTAAGTGACTTTCTGGTGTATTTTTAAACTTTTCTGCCTTCTCTGTCTTTTTCTGTACCCTGTTAAGGACCCAGGCCTCATCTCAGGGTTTTGTGAGATTAGAAATTGTTCCCTTTTCCCACTTCCATCGCGCCCTCACCTTTTGTGCTCGTCATACTGTGTGATCCCTCCTGGAAATCATCTTGCTCTTTCAATGCTTTCCATAATAAATTGGCCAAAGGTTCGCTGTTTCTCCCCATTCTCTATACAGAGCCCCCCTGCCCTTCCCCTTATGAGTCAGAATCACCACCCTTCCACCCGGTCACCCACCTGTGTTAGCCACGTTCCTCCAGGAGCATGGTGGAGCCTAGTACTGGTCTGGTCGGGACAGGGAGGCATTTCGCTTCAAAGGCACACATCCTGCAGCTTCTTCAGCTGGAAACAGCTTTAGCTTTCCCTGTAGTTTGGGCCATCTGCTTCTGTCCATGCTTAGAGCATCCTCTCACTGTGGGTCTCCTGCCAGTCTGGGAAAGCGCATCCTTCTCTCCTTTGTGTTCCACCCTCCTCCTGATCCTTCTGGGTCCTTGCTCCCCTCCTGGTTAGCGGTGTCCTCATAGACTTTGGAATGGAGTTGGTTGTCTCCATGTGCCTTTATCTCTGTGTTCTGGCCTCTTTGTTCTTCTTCTATGTTCTTATCTCCTTTCTTACTTTTATTTTCTCCACTTGCAGATCTACGGTGTCCCGAGCTCCCAGCTACATTAAGACGTGCACGAAATCAGATAAGTTGTCCTCCGCCCCCTCCTTGCTTGTCTTTAATCTTCCATTAGTATTCATGGCAAAACCTTCCACAGAGTGCTTTACTTAAGTGCATGGAGTGCATTACATTACTTATCCTTTTCAGTAAAAGGGCGCGAAAATTGTTCCACCATGGGCATTTCTGTATTCTCTTCCTTTTCAGCAAGTGACTCTGAGATCATGCACCAGAAGAATTTTTAAATCAGTCCTGCCACACCACGTCTTGGTGGAGGTCAATGAATGAATGTGGATGTAATACTGAAGGTGCTTAAACCTTCCTGACTCCTCCTTCTTTAGGTAGATCTCCTGGAGTATTAAAATCGCAGCTATCTCTAATTCTAGAGTGTGCCCTTGACCCTTTTCAAAGGATATTATGCACATTGATATTGTACGGCCCCTGAAGAGTAACAATCATGAGTTACACTTTACTCAGTGATTTACACCACATGTTATGAAGTCTGCTGGAAAGAACACCCCCAACTCATCCATCCAACCTATCTGTACCTAAACATGTAAACACAACAACAGCAAAAAGGAATACCACAAACAAGCCCTTGGTACTGGTCACATCAACCTACACAAGATACTTTCCTCTAGTCGTCGTCATATAGAGGGCTCGGTCATGCTCCAGTCAAAACTCAGAGTTACACAATTTGTCACGGTGTGGTACTTTCCAGGAAATGGTGCCTAGGGACCTTCTAACTCATTCAAAGTTATACACCTACATTTTCAAAAATCATGTTTCATTGCCAAACACAGCTTACAGGCAAATTTATCAGGGCATTAGGACCAATAGTCACCCAACTGTGCACCGTACCTAACAAAGAATAAACAAGGAGATCAAATACGAACAAAAGCATTAAAACGGGTAATCTTATGAACCCCAATTTTTCTTCACCACCTTTATCCTTAAAACTATATTTACCATATGGCTACTGGGTGAATGCCTGCCAGTAGTCCATAGGCCAGGCACTCTTCAAAACACGAGCATCTAAGCAGAAATTGCCTATGGTGCCAGCAGACTGCATCAACAGCCATGCATCCCAAGCTGGCACTGCATTGTTAGTCTGGTAGACTGCTTCCTTCTTTGCTGTTCCAGCTTAGGCACTGATACTTTAGGCCTGTGGGTTTCCCTGACGAGGGATGTCTACCATTTTATACAGTTGGTGTTAAGTCCATTAAGTAGTACATCAAGTGTGCGATATGATTGCCCTTGTTGTCACCAATATTTTGGAATATTCATATCTTGTCCTTTGCTAAATCACATGTTGCATTTTTTTTAAAGGGGTTATCATAAGAATAGGCCTTTTCCTACTTTAAGTGTGTATCTGGGCACCGTTGTAAGATGGCGACCGGATGGATAATGGTTGTGAGGTATTTCTAGGTTTCAGCTTAATGCAGGGTCATAACACCTGCCCTCAAGCGTGCGCCTGCACGGTTATTGATCTAGTGGCTGGTCCAGGAATGACATATCATGCTGCAGGACCTTTTTCTCCTGCAACACGTTGTCGGCATGGATGTTAGGCTATAGACGTGGTCTGCTGCCACCGCAGGTAAGATCTGTTTAGATGCCCATGTTTTTAAGAGTGCATGGCCCTTGGTTGATATCCAAGCTGAATTCTCTTCCTCTCGTGAGGGCTTTTAGTAAACATCAACATGGGTTTAGCAATATAATGGAACACAGGTTGGTTGACCACTATGTTTGGATTTGTTGCCTGAGGTGTAGGCTCTAGGATCTGAGCACCACATGTAAATATGGATGTGAACTTTGCATATGAAGTTTGGGAGAGAATGCAGATTTTGTATCCAGTTGCAGTATGAAACATGGGATGGATATCACCATGAGCACTGGATATGTCTTATGTGGCGCAGCCAAATGAGTGAGACCCCAACTTAGTTACTGCTACTTCAGTCATATTGATTGTGCTTTTTTATAGGTGACCACAACTACTGGCCCAGAATTGTCTCTTATGGACTAGTGGTAAGCATTCTCACAGTGGTCATATGTTAAATATATTTCTAAGGATAAAGGGGGTGAAGAAGAACTGGGATTTTTATGTTTACCCATTTTAATGCGTTTGTATGTATTTTGTCCACCCTTTTTTATGTATGGTGCAGAGTTGGGTGACTATTGGGCCTCATGCCCTGATGAATTTCCTTGCAAGTCATGTTTGGCAATGAAAGATCTCGGCTGTTCACAATAAAATGGTCGACCATGTAAGATGGTTTTTAAATCATGAGCCTAGGCATAGAGTAAAAATCTGTGATATGCCGTGTTTGACTCATTTTAATGGATTTTTTAAAGAAAGGCATTACCTGTTTTCTTCCTTTTTACTGGTGTTAATCAGTAGCTATACACATTGACCACCAGGAGTTATATACATGGTACTTGGTCCTGTCACTATAGGAAAGTGCTGATGATGGTACAGCTAGCCAGCTGGTGAGCAAAAGCCAACTGTCCTATAATCTTTTTGAATTTTCTTCTAAATGTAGGTGTATAACTCTGAATGAGTAAGAAGGTCCCTAGGCACCATTCCTGGAAAGAATTACACCGTGACTGACTGAATTTTTGCTGGAGCATGACTCAGCCCTCTATATTATGTTGGCTTGAGGTAAGTGTCTTGTGTAGGATGTTGTGACAAAAACCAAGGGCTTGTTTGTGGTATTGATCTCAAGAACAGTTACCTTCACAGAAGAACCAGTCCTCCAGCAGTGCCAGGCACTTTATCCACATTGCAATGGCTTCCTATGGAGTGGTCTTGCTGCAAGGGATGAAGAATGCTGAATATGCTCCAAGGATGCTGTGGGTGCAATGCAGTTCACGGGGTCTTCCTACAGGAATTCCTCAATCCACAAAGATCGTGAACAGGGTCCCTGTTGCAGATTTTACGTCCCATGAGGTCCTCTACAGTCTACAGTATATATATATATATATATATATATATATATATATATATATATATATATATATGTATATATATATATATATATATATATATATATATATATATATAGTTATCGCTAGGCCCAAAGTTTCCATAGGAAAGTGTTTTGACAATAACTTCGGCGCTGCTTGACAAATCTTTATGAAATTTTCAAAAAACGTCCAGTTTTTGGTTCATCTGCTGTTTTGAGTTTCGGGGTGATGCGTCAACTGGGAGCTGAGAAGAAAGGGGGTCCTAAAATGTGTTTTCTGCATGTTACGTCTATGGGGATTTTTCATTCTTTGAACACGACAACAGCCTGAACTGCTGAACGGAATTACACCAAATGTGGCAGAAAGCTAGATGTTGGTCCAGAAAGTGCGCTTTTTGTAATTTGGTGCAAATACGTTCAGTATTTTCAGAGATATTAAAGTTTAAAAAATATAGATATCTGGGGACGCGAGTCTTTGCAGTGGACTCGTGGATCCTACTAAAATTTGATTGGCTGCCAACACTTCAACCAGGAAGTAGTGGCAGCCATCTTGGGACTCGGCTTAGCAGAGTCCCACAAAAAAAGTAAATATTATGAAAAGGGGGCAGCGTAGGAATATCCTGGCCCCCCAGATATGGTGGGGGGTCCCACGGGGTCCCCGTCAGGGTAAAAACTTTTTTTTTTATATGAAATTTTGCCGCAAATTTGTGGGTGGACCCACAGATCCATGGCAACATTTAAAAAGAAGATGCGTGGGCTCCTGTGGCTCTTTTTTTTTTAAGCCCCCAGGTGGGCCAAATCCCAGGGGCATAAAGGAGGGGGGATCATGGGGCTTATGCAGAGCCCGGGGGACTGCCACCTCCCCAGGGCAGTAAACAATAGAAATACGGGGACTGCACTGTCAACCTATCTCATGCTATTTGAACATTGTATTGTAATCTTGACTGCAATGAACAATGTTAATAAAAAGATTTAAAAAAAAAAAAAAGAAATATGGGGGACCAGCTCAGCCTCTCCGCAACCCCGGGGACTACCACCTCCCTGGGGCACACTGTTTTTTAAAAGAAATGCACAGGAGGCCCTATGGCCTCTCCCACTTACTGTCCCAGGGGACGCCACCTCCCCGGGGCACATACATTATGTAAAGAAAAAGCGGGAGAGGTCCTTCTACTGGACTGTCAACTCCTTGGGTCTTACTGATTTTTTGAAGAAATGCGAGGGAGGCCCTGTGGCCTGCCCTGCTGCCCCGGAGACTACCACCTCCCGAGGACCATTATAATTTTTTTTAATGCGGGTGCGGTCCTATGGCCTCCACCACAGCCCCAGGGACCACCACCTCCCTGGGGCACAAACACAATAATTAAGGGGGTCTGTTGAGGACCCCCTGCCTCGGGGACCAACACTTCCTGGGGCTAAAGTTAACATTGGAGGGGGGCCCCCCTCCTGGAGCCCTAAATGCCCTTGGGGACTGCCACCCCACAGAGTCGGCTTCATTAATGTCCCGGGGTGCCCACCCCCGGGACATTACAATTTGCTGTGGCTTGACAGCAGCTTCCCCCAAACCACAGCAAATGCTCTGGTTTTAGCAAGCAAGGGCAGAAAAAATGCTCTTGATTGCTGAAAGCAGAGTCTGTTTCCCTGCACGCTGTCAAGTGACCAGGGAAACAAAAATTGCTTTGAGATCTAGGGAGCCGCATGTTTAGCAGCTCCCTGGGTCTCAAAGCAATGCTGGCTCACACAGGAACCGGGGGACCTCGAGGCTCCCCCCGCGGTCCCCAACAGAGAGGCATGGACCTGGTGATAGGGTCACCGGCACTGAAATCAGCCCGGGGAAGGGGGGAGTGCGGCCCTGACCTATTTTATTTAAATATATGTATATAAATACAGGATGGGTCCCGGAAGAAATCAGCCGGGGTGGGCCGTCCAGCACCCCTCCTCATTCAATAAAGGCCGGGCCCTGGGGATGGGGTCCCCAGGGCTCAAATCAGCTGAGGAGTGGGCACCCATCCCCATTCAAAAAACGACTGGCCCCGGGAATGTGGCCGAGGCCCAGCCCCCTGTTGAGGGTCCTTGGGGGCCAACAAGCCCCACTGTTACCTCTAGTAAGTCCCACACAATGGTATTCCTGATAGATCTTGGGAGACCACGCCACCTTTCTCCACCACTCTTCAAACACACTTTGTGGCACACTGCTGGATGGGGAAGGAAATCCCCTTTGACTCCTGAGGGCCTCAGGACTAAAGTGGACTTCCTCTCGTAACGTCCATTTTTTTTTTAAAGAGAGCCTTTAGGATTTTCTTATTTTGTTTCTATAATTGGATATTGTATATTATATTTATATCATATACCACTCATTTTTGATTTGGTATGTGTTTATCAGAAAGTACAGTAATAACTGGTTTTATTTGTAAGAATTTTTTGAGTCGGCACAACATTGTCGCATTTACTGTGGCGAATCTGAGATCAGCAAATGTATTTCGCATACTAAAAATGCACTTAAGGACATTTTTTAAATAAACTTTAAGTCTAAATATTTAGTAAAATATTGTTTTGACTTTTATTTGTCTGATCAATATAGGAAAAAAACACCTTTACAAAAAAAATTACATTTGCAACTTCCGACGTCGTCGCCATGACGTCGGTTGTCGCAAAAAGCATGTGGGTTGCACTAAGTGTAAAACACATATATAGACACATTCTACAGTACATTTAACAGTAGAGCTTTATCAGTGTACTTTTCAAACTCATATTTTGTAGTGACTTTCCAGAAAACTTGTCTTCAAAGACTATTTTTCGTTTTTGCTGTGACACCGGGCATCACAATGACGCTGGTAGTCGCGGACATAGCTTGCTTTTCAGAAACACTAAAACACACATATACAGATATTTTAATTGATGTTTTTCAATAGTTGTTTACTGATCTCTTGTTTAAAGTTGTCTGTCTTTAATACTTTTTTATCAAAATCCCTTTTACTTTGCTTTTTGCGTGTTCGCGGTGACACCGGAAGTCGCGATGATATCGTTCCCTGCAGATACCGCGTGTTTTACAGCAACTCTAAAAACGTACATACACCTATTATAATTGATATTTGACACTAGTTGTTTACTGCTCTACTGTTTCAAAGTGTCTGCCTATAGTAATTTTTTTACAAAATCATTTGTATTTAGTTCCCGTGCTTGTGAAGACAGCAGAAGTCACGGTGACGTCGATAATCGTGGATATCGCGTGTTTTTCAACAACTTTGAAACATATATTCAGAGATATTATGAACAAATTTCAGTATAGCTTTTCACTATTATAGTATTGGAAGTTCTGCTTTTGTTTCCATTTTCAAAGAAACGACTTTAAACTTGTCTTTTAAATTTCCGCTTTCACATGGTAACCGCGAGTATGCGGGTAACCGCGAGTATGTCGGTCCCTGCGAATATCACATGATTGAGAAAGCAAGGAATACCATTGGATAATATACTTTTCAGCAAAATGAATAGGAGGAACACACCCACTCCTCCTTCTTGAATCTTCTTTTCCAGAACTTTATTGTGAGCAGGTGGTTGATTTTGCCTGGAGACTTTTTGGGGACTTTTTTTGTATCAAAAATGGCAACAGAGTAAGGAGATGTGGATCAGGTACAACAACAGCAGGAGCAGGATGTGGAGGAGGTCGACACAGAAGATGCGGAAGATGAGCAGCCTCCCCAGAAGAGGGCAAGTGTGGCTTGGGATTTGTTTTAAATCCCATATGGGGATCAAAAAGTGTTGCAAAACTAGTGCAATGCACAATCTGTCAGAAGATCCTCTCAAGAGTGAAAAACTGAAAATGTTCATGTGGGACGACGTCCATGTTGTATCATATTAGAAACTATCAGGAAAACATCTGCAACTGGCAATCAAGCAGAGAGAAGCTGGAGGGCCATCTACATCAGTTGCAGCAGCAACAATTCCCACCCAGAAAGCCCCTTCAGAAGTCCAGACTTACTACAGATATGGCTCCAGAGTTTTCGAGAATTGCCACATATTGCATGGACTGTGGTGTTGTTATAAGTGCTGATGAGCAGTATGTTGCAGCTATTCGCAATGCTGTGAAAAATCATACATGCAAATGCAGTGCCTGGGTGAATAAATGAGTGCAAGTGTAGTGCCTGGGTGAATGGATGACTGCAAGTACAGTACCTGGATCATTGGATGAGTGCAAATGCACTGCCTGGGTGAATGAATAACTGCAAGTGTAGTGTCTGAGTGAATGGATGAGTGCAGGTGTAGTGCCTTGGCAAGTGCACGACTGCAATGCCTCGGTAAATGAATGAGTTCAAGTGTAGTGCCAGGGTGATTCCATGACTTTATGGGTAGTGCATGTATGAATGGATGAGTGCCTTTACAGTGCCTGGGTGATTGAATTAGTGCATAAGAAGTGCCTGGGTGATTGGATCAGTGCATGTGTACTTCCTGGGTGATACAATGAGTGCATGAGTAGTGCCTAGATGGTTGGATGAATGTATGGGTAGTGGCTGGATGATTGAATGAGTGCATGGGTAGTGCCTGGGTGACTGCATTATAGAAGGGTTAATGCTTGAGTGGTTGTATGAGTGTAAGTGCAGTGTCTGAATGATTGTATGAGTGGAAGTGCAATGTCTGGTTCATTGATAACTGCAAGTATAGTACTTGGGTTAATGGATAAGTGTAAGTGCTTAGGTGAATGGACGAATGCAAGTATAGTGCCTTGGTGATTAGATGAGTGCAAGTGCAATTCCTGGGTGAATGAATGAGTGCGAGTGCAATGACTGGGTGATAGCATAAGTGTATGGATAGTGCCTGAGTGAATAGATGAGTGCATGCCTACTGCCTGAGTGATGGGATGAGTGCCTAGGTAGTGCCTGGGTGATTGGATGAGTAGACGTGTAGTGCCTGGGAGATGGGATGACTATATGAGTAGTGACTCAATGAATCTATCAGTAAATTAGTGATTTGACTCACATTATATTTCCCAATCGGCAAACACTGTAAACAAATATATACAGAGAAAAACATATTAGGATTTAATTTTGAACGTTAGCCAACCAAAACAACACACACTATTTTTTCTCCAAACCTTGAATTCAACATAGTCAAAGTTTTACTGTTTTTTACTATTTGCAATGTTCATACTTCTTCACTTTCAACAGTGGTCTGTATGAAGCATAATCATCAAACAGTAGGGAAAAAACAATCAAGGGATTGTAAAAAAAAAAAACAACTGTACACAGTAGATCATTACAAATCTATTATAATGTGCATTCCACTCAATACAAGTTTGTTAATTCTGGCTTGCTAACAGGTTAAGACCTTAATGAAAACAACTATATATTTAAACTGTGTCTCATATTTTTATATCTGGGACAAAATGTCCAACAATTATGAAGCTGTCTTAATTTTTCAATATCCTTTCCTAAACATCATCCCTGTCAGGCCAAAGGATGTTTAACATGTTCTTGGTCCATGTAGAAAATACATAACACACAGTACTATGTAGAAATTGCTGTAGCAGATACAAAAGGGGGCATTTTATTGTCGTGAAGAGACTTCTTAGATGTAATTTAAAGCTACTGGCATTATAGTACCTCCATTTAATTTTCATCTGTAGTAACAGAATGTAGTCCTCAAATGTTTTATTAATTCCTTTCCCGCAGTTAAAAAGAGTCTTTCATTTCTAACATTTTTCTGTAGAAAATACCCCTAATAGGCTGAAAAATGTCTCAGAAACACATAATCCATATATATGTCAACACAACATCACATTTTCTTATCCTATATTCTCCTTAGAACTTCGGTTCTAGAAATAGTAGATATAAGTTTGGTAACTTTTTGGGTAGTCTTGATTTGATTGTCATTTGTATGTCATTGGACTCTGTTCATCCTTTTTGGCATCATAAATATATTGTATAGTGTCCAGAGGTTATATTAACTCCTTCATGGAATATGATTTCTTTAGCTGCGAAAGTTCTTTTTGAAATGGAAATTAGTCCAGCTTTAAAGTTTGTAATTTCAGTTTCTAATTTAGTACCATCCACCCTGCAGTACCATCAACTCTGCAACATTATAGCATGACGATGACATATTTTCCATGTCTTTGTAGTAGCAATGTAGACCTAAGTTCTGATTTGCAGTTTGGAGAATCATATCTTGATGGGTGTTTTTGGTTACATTTTCAAAGGCCACAGCTTTACAATCAGGTAACGTCAAGTAGAGGAATCATTCTGAATCGATTTCAGTGCTAGACAGGAATTCACAATCTTCACAGTTATGATTCCATTTATAAGTTAAACCAAAAAATTAATTGATTTTCACATCTTCTTCTTCTAATAGTCCTAGCATTACCATTAAAAATTATTGAGCATCCTGTTGAAGATTTTAAGAAAACACTACTGATCCATTACAGTCATCTATACGTTTTCTTATTCTAGTAGCAGAATGTATAATACTTCTCTCTCTTCTTAATTCTTCAAGTAAACTACATAGTTGTAAAGACATGCTTTTATCTACCTTTTCTTTAAAAGAATTTGTAAAATGAGGCAAATGACACAGTCCATTTAACACATTTGCATAACAATTCACTCCAAATTTATTATCAAAGTGATAGCTTTCCATTTCCTCATTGTCCTGTATAATTTTCTTTTTTTAGGTCTTTGTCATTTTTCTTTCTGTTCATCTTTCTGTTCAGCTCTGATAGACTGCTTGGATTTTTTCCGCTTTGGACACATTATCGGTTTTTCAAACACAGGACATTGGCCTAAATGAGGAGCATATTGACGTCTTAACCTATTATACTCTCTTGCACAGTTCACATCAGCACTTATTTTCTTCTCATCAAAGTCAATCAGAAATAAACCAGACAAGGTTTTAATTCACGACAAAGCTACATATGACATTCCTTCTTTGAATACACTACCAGCAATATTAACAACAGCTCTATCTACACATAAACCTTACGATTTGTGGATAGTTACTACATACGCTAAAGACATTAGGAACTGCTTTCGCTGGAAATACAAGTCGTTCACAAGTAGGAAACGTGTAACGCATCTACCAATCTGCTTAACTTCACCATCATCATCACATTTTAAGGCTAAGTACAAATTTTATGGCTAAGTATTCCACGTCATTTCTGTTTGGAGAATTAATACATTTCATAACTTTACCCATTGCGCCATTCACTAGCCCTTCTTCAACATTTAAATTATGACGTAAGATTACACAACACTTTTTACAGATACGTAGCTGTTTTTCTAATCCTGCAGTGTTTGACACAGAGTTTTCTAAACTACCCTTTTGATTGCAGTTTTTTCTGTTAGTAGCACTGTAATTCCTTAATGTTCCATTTTATAATTTGCTCTAATTTCGATGATCTCTTCTTTTTCCAGTTGCAATATTTGTTCATTGAATTTACCACACTCCTCAAGAGTTGGCATCAAACATACAATGGACTTCTCTTCCTTAACAGAATTATACATTACTTCTGCAGCTGAACCATTACTTGGAAACAGATTTTTGATGAGAAAGGTTTCTAACACTCTCTTTCCTTCACTCTTATGTCCTTTAGTATATCTCCATACTGCATATCAGATGCTTAGCGCATATGTTTGATTAACACTTTGTATTGAAAGTTTTCCCAAAAGTTTACATTTCAATCAATCAATCAGGGTTTGTAAAGTGCAGGTGCTCACCCATGATGGTCTCAAGGTGCTGTGGGGGAGAGGAGGGGCGCAGTGGATTAGACTAAGTGCTGAGCTCATCCGAAAAGACCAGGTCTTGAGGTCCATCCTGAATTGCATCAGCGAGGGTGATTTCCTGAGGTGGATGGGCAGGGTGTTCCATGTCTTCTAGGCGAAGTAGGAGAAGGGCATTCCTCTGGTTCTGGTCTTGCAGATTCTTGGGTTGGTAGCCTGGGAAAGCTGGGGGAGCGGCGATGTCTGTTGGGTATGTGAAATGTGAGGCGGTGATTCAGGTATGCGGATCTGGCATTGTGAAGGGCCTTGTATGCGTTGGTAGGGAGCTTGAAGGTATTCTTCTGCTGACTGGGAGCCAGTGGAGGTCGCAGAGGTGTTGAGTGATGTGGCTGCGATGGGATGTTGAGGATAAGTCTTGCTGCGGTGTTCTGGACATTCTGGTGTCTTCGGAGGAGTTTCTGGCATGACGCCAGCATAGAGTGCGTTGCCATAGTCAAGTCAGCTGCTGGTGAGGTCATAGGTGACTGTGTTCCTGGATTCGGTCGGGATCCATCTGAAAGTCTTTTGATGCAGGCGGAGTGTGTTGAAACAGGCCGAGGAGACAGTGTTTATCTGACGGTCCATTGTGAGTGAGGGGTCCAGTACGATGCTGAGGTTTTGTGCGTGGTTTGTGAGGGTAGCAGCACTTCCTAGAGGAGAGGGCCACCAGGAGTCATTCCAAGTGGAGGGGAGGCTCCCAGGATGAGGACTTCTGTCTTGTCCGAGATGAGCTTCTTGTAGCTGTCCTTCATCCAGGTGGTGACGGCTTTCATTCGTTTGTGGAAGTTGTTCCTGGCGACAGTGGGTTCTTTGGTGAGGGAGAGGATCAGCTGGGTGTCATCGGTGTAGGAGATGATGTTGAGCCTCTGGTTCTTGATGATGGCTGCGAGGGGGCCATGGAGATTTTGAGGAGGGTGGGGCTAAGGGAGGAGCCCTGGGGTCCTCCAGAGCTGATCTCAGTCGGTTTCGAAAGATACGGTCGGAATTTTGCCCATTGTGCTCTGCCAGTGAGGAAGAAGCGGATCCAGTTGAGGGCCTTGTCTCAGATGCCAGCGTCATAGATTTTTGTGGCTAGGGTGTGGTGGGAGATGGTGTCAAAGGCTGCTGAGAGGTCCAGTAGGACGAAGGCCGCGGTTTCGCCCTAGTCGATGAGGGAGCGAATGTCGTCAGTGGCAGCATGCTATGAATGCTTCGGAATCTGGATTGGGAGATGTCAAGGATGTAGTTGGTTTCAATAAAGTCAGCAAGCTGGGCATTGATGGCTTTTTCGATTACTTTGGCTGGGAAGGGAGATGGGCCTGAAGTTCTTGAGGTCCATCGGGTCTGCGGAGGGTTCCTTTAGGAGGGGGTTGATCTTGGCGTGTTTCCAGTTATTGGGAAGGTGGCGCTCTCGAGGGAGCAGTTGAAGGTTCGCCATAGCTCGGATGCAATGGCAGAGGTGGCTCTGTGGAAGATGCGGTGCGGGCTGGGGTTTGAAGGTTCTCCGGAGTGGATGCTTTTCATGGTCTTTATAGTGTTGTCCGTGGTGAGTGGGGACCAGTTGTACAGAGTCGGTTGGGGGGTCGGCATTGGTTGTGGTGGTTGCTGGCATGGTGGGGTGGTCCTGCGTGTCGAAGTTGTCGTAGTGGTCTTGATCTTGTAGTAGGAGAAGGTGCTGAGTCTGTTGCAGAGGTCTTGTGAGGGTGGGACGTCTGTAGCCTCACTTTTTAGTATTGGCAAACTCCTTGATGATGCTGAAGAGTTCTTTGCTATCGTGTGCGTTGCTGGTGATTCTGTCTTGGAGGGCCTTCTTTCTTGTGGTTTCGATGAGGTGGTGGCTGCTTTGAGGCACGTGGGCTTTCGGGGTTTTGTTGTTTGTCCATGTCTTGTGGAGCCGTATACAGGTGCATCTGGACTCTTGAAGTGTGCGGATGAACAAGCTTGCTTTCTTGATATGTTGTTCCCAATGGCTTTCATGAGGGGGGCATGGGTGTTGGCGCAGTTTGCGATCCGTTGGTGGAGGTTTGCGTGCTGTGGTGTTGACATCTGAGGATGTCAGTGGTGATGTGTCATTGCAGAAGGCTGTGAGTTGATCTCCTGTGACTCTGTTCCAGCTTCTACGGGGTAAACATTGGGGGTGCTGGTGTGCCATGGGTTTGTTGAAAGAGAAATGGATGCAGTGGTGGTCGGTCCAGAGGAGTTTGGTGTGGTGCCTGTAGAAGGTTCTGTTTCCTGCGGCAAAGACGTGGTCAAGTGTGTGTCCTACTGTGTGCGTGGGAGAGGTGACTAGCTGTTTAAGTCCTACATTGGCAATTTTCTCAAGGAGGGAAGAGGTGTTGGGATCGATCTGTTTATCCAGGTGGAAGTTGAGGTTCTGAGTAGGATGTAGTCGGTGGATGCAAGTGCCTGGGGTGCGATTAGGTCGGCGATGGCATCGGTGAAAGAGATGCAGGGACCGGGTGGTCTGGGGACGAGGGTGTCGCAGAGGGTGGTTTTCAGGTTGGTCTGGATCTGGAAGTGGAGGTGTTCCATGTGGGTAGTTGGTTTGTCTGAGTGGGTGGTCAGGCAGATGGAACTTTTGTGAATCATGGCGATGCCTCCTTCTGGCCGGATCGGATGGTCTTTGCGGATGATCTTGTAGCCATTGGGATGGCGGTGGCGATGTCTACGCTGAGCTGAACTTCGTCCAGGTTTTCGGCAGGAAGGCGATGTCGGGTGAGGCGGCATCGAGGAGGTCCCGGATCTCTGTGCCATGTTTGTGGAGGGTGCTATTACAAGTATTATAACTTGAATGCAATGTGCACTATTCACTAAGTCTAACTCTGACTCCTGAATTTTTACCATAGTAAACAATTTAAACATATAATATATAAATATATTCAAATGTAATTTTCTTTTATCAACCAATTCTGTTCTTTTGGCTATAACATTGCAAATATTATTTTTAATAATGAATCATGAATGAAATGAAAAATAAATTTCAATGAAATACATAATTATTGCTCATTTATAGAACAATTCATCATTTGACATAGTTATCAATAAACATTATTCTAGTAACATTCAAATGAGTGCCCGATGCATTTCAGGACGTATCAGCCCCTTCCTCAGGGGTCACTCTACAAAGAAAAACAGTGTAATCAATGAATCATCATCCTACAAGAAGATACTACCTAGGAACCATTACCCAGTAATAGATGCCTTTAACAAAGTTCAACTAAACGTGCACTGAAATAAATGGCCGAACACAGTGTATGACAAACTTGCTTTCACATTGTAATTGATATTGTTGATGCCAGGTGGTGTGGATATATGTGCGTTATTTCTCAAGACATCCGAGGGGCGGTGATTGCCCAGAACGAAAATTGCTAATTTCATGCTAGTTACCTCGAACTCTGTGTCCAAAAATACTAATGAACGATCTCATCCAACCTGCCATGGAATCATAATAATAATGAAAAAAACCTCAAAGAATAAACATAACTTAGCTGCTTCATTAATAAAAAGCAAGCGTTACTATAATACTCACCTCCAGAAATCCCCGTGGAGTCTGATTTACATTATAAAAGAAACAAGTTCCACTGCCTGCAACCAAATAAAATGGATGTAACGATACAATTAAACATCCGACCTCCATAATGGAATCTTGGTTTAGTAAGTAACTGGCACTCACTTTCAACAGATGGGTAACCGCGCGTAACAACTTTCTCGAAAGCGTTTTAATTCAATACCGTCCTGCAACGAGGAAGCCAATATCATAAGCATTGTCGTTAACTCACATAGGGACATAACCGCTCTTGACCCGGATTACCCGCTCTTTGCTAGGTTACCTGCTAGACTCCGAAACTGTCCTATCGAGCAAGATCTTTTCTTCAACGCTGTCTACCGCGTACCACGCGGAAACAAACACTCATGACCTCTCACGTGCAAGACATAAAAATAGGACTCCGCGAATCGCGAATACAAACAATTGTCACCATCTTGACATTGTCTAAATGCCTACGAGAATAAACTGGATAATCAATGATTGAACTAAATGCTTTTAGTTATCTAACCAAAAGGATCCCTATAATGTGTGATAAAACAATATGACTGGATAGATCACTAAAAGCATTTAGTTCAATCATTGATTATCCAGTTTACTCCCGTAGGCATTTCGACAGTGTCAAGATGACTAGTATGAAATTAACAATTTTAGTTCTGGGCAGACACTGTCACTACGGATGTCTTGAGAAATAACGCACAAATATCCACACCACATGGCATCAACAATATCAATTACTATGTAAAAGCAAGTTTGTCCCCGTATTTATCGTACATTGATTAATAACACCCCGACTTCCTTGGACAGACTGCGGGCGCAATGGGAGGTCTGGGTAGGCCCCTTAAAGGAAGAGGACTGGTGAGATGCCCTTATGGCCCCTAGAATGATCACTGCCTCTGCTTGGCTGCGCTTGGTGCAATTCTACTATCTGCACGCCGCGTATCTCACCCCTGTACGTCTTCACTGCGCAGGGCTTAGTCCGTCCTCAGCTTGTACCAGGTGTGGCCACGATCCCGCAGACTTCGGGCACATGGTGTGGGCCTGTCCCCTCCTAGCGGGATTTTGGGAGGGCATCGAGGTCGAGCTTTCGGAGGTTCTGGGGTGGGGGTCCCACATGACCCTAAGCACATGATCCTGGGCATCACGGACGGGTTGGATGGGTCACGAAATGACAAACTGTTCTTTAACATGGCCATGGTGGTTGCTAAGAGAGACATTGCTGCCTTGTGGAAGTGTCCTGATCCCCCCACTGTGGGACGTTGGTGGAGTGGGATGGACTGGTGTGCCATACAGGAGAAAGTTATGTATGCAGAACGTGGCTGTCCCAAGAGATACCGTAGAATTTGGGGGAAGTGGTTTGGGGGTGGTCTAATCAGGAGGGGCCTGGTTGGTTCCATCGTTTCTTTGTCTCATTATCTGTATGCTGGGGGTGGGGATTCCGTGAATGTAATTCTCGATCGTTGAAGTATAATGTGATATGGCTGGTGCATTCCTTTTGTAAAATGAATAAAAATGTGTTTATAAAAAAAAAAGCAAGCTTGTCATGCTCCGTGTTTGGCCGTTTATTTCACAGTCATTTCGGTGCACGTTTAGTTGAACTTTGGTAAAGGCTCTATTACTGGGTAATGGTTCTTAGGTAGTATCTTCGTGTAGGATGATGATTCATTGATTACACAGTTTTTCTTTGTAGAGTGGCCCTTGAGGAAGGAACTGATACATCAAGAAATGTATTGGGCACTCATTTGAATGTTACAAGAATAATGTTTATTGATAAATATGTCAAATGATGAATTGTTCTATATATGAGCAATAATTATGTGTTTCATTGAATTTTATTTTTCATTTCATTCATGATTCATTATTGAAAATAATATTTGCAATGTTGTAACCAAAAGAACAGAATTGGTTGATAAAAGAAAATTACATTTGAATATATATTTCAGTTTAAATTGTTTACTGTGGTAACAATTCGGGAGTCAGAGTTAGACTCAGTGAATAGTGCACAGTGCACAATACTTGTAATAGCACCTATCAATTTTAACACTTGGAGCGACAGCAAGTGTAGCACCTTAAACAGTTAAAAACACTCAAGAGTCAATGTTGGTTCTGTTATCTATTCTACTCAAACTGGTGTGCTCCTCCAAACCAAATAAATGTTCATGTTTGTGGAGGGATCATACGTTGATGAGGATGCCCTTGAGAGGCTTGGGTGCGGTGAAGGTCGGTAGGTTGGGTGAGGGAGCCGGGGTACAGAGGTGGGTGAAGGTGAGGCAGCAGTGAAGGCAGGAGAGCAGGCCATGGGTGTTGGTCGGTGTTGAGAGTTGGCAGTTGTTGTGTATGGGGTTGAGATTTTGGAAGATGCTGGCATCGTACCGGTGGGGGGTCGGAGGACCAGGGTCCTTCATGCTCGGCATGGTCGGGTTGCGGACGGGCGCAGATGGGCTTGACTTTGGCAATTAGTGTGAGGGGGTGGGCTGGTCAGCTGGGAGGTGGAAAGCAGGGAGTAAGCAAAATGGCATGCTGGAGGGGCTGTGGGGGTAAGCAGCAGCAGGAAAATGGTAACACGCTGGAGGGCAAGAATAAGAGGCAACAAGAATAAAGAGGCAAAAGGAAAAAAACAGATAAAAAGGCAAAAGAGAAAAAAGGCACAAAGAGTAGGAGGAAAGAAAAAGAGAGAGCAAGGAAAAGACAGAAGAGCAGAGGGACAAAGAACAGAACAGCAGAATGCACTCCCATTGGACCACCAGAGATGAGGCGGCGGCAGAAGCCTCAAACACCCGACCCAGAAGGATCAGTCCACACTCAGGGGGCAGCTACCTAATGGTGGAGCTGCGTGGGGTAGAGTAGTTACACAGACCAGGTCAGTGGGGTTGCTTTCCTTGCCGCACTGCGGCCGCCATGTTGTAGTGTGAGGAGGGAGAGTTGTCTGCATTTTACTCTCATTTCTTTTAGCGTATGTTTTAATTTTTATATTGTTCTATTGTGTAGCATATATGATTCCCTATGTGACTTCAAATAAAGCTTATTTTGATTGATTGTTAAAAGACCACTTTATCCCTTTTGTAGTAAATTTTAAAATAAACATCAATCAAACTGTAAAAGTTCTATACAGTGTCTCAATACTGCAAATCCGAAAATACAACACAAGAGCTATTTTTGTTCCCCCTACCACTGTGTCACTGATAGTTTTAGTGTTTGAGTACTTTTATACTGAGATGCATCAGATTAAAATTTTGATAAACACTGCATATAAAAATCTGCACATTAATCTGTATCACAGCATATAGTTCACTTACACCTTTGAGTACATGCAAACAGTGTGTGACAGGCTACTTTTATAATTCCCCAGATGGTTCTATAAGAGTACATATTCCTCACTAAAACTTGTAAATACATGTGTTTGTGGTTGAGTACAGCCATACTCCCTAGATGACTGGATGAGTGCATTGGTGATTCCCTGAGAATATAGGTAGTGCTTGGATGATTTCCTGAGTATGTAAGAACTACATTGGTCATTCTATATCTGCATAGTTACTGCCTTTGTGTTTGCATGACTATATTGATACTATCTGGGTGTTTGGATGAGTTCATGAGTAGTGCCTGAATGATTAGATAAGTGCACAGCTAATGCCTCAGTGATACAATACATGCATAGATAGTGGTTGCATGATTAAATGAGTGCTACTCTAGTCCCTCGGTGATCACAGGACTACATGAGTAGTATATACGTGCTTCATTGAGTGCAAGGATAGTGCGTATGTGATTGTTTAAGTGCATACATAGCACCAGGCAGATTGCATGAGTAGTGTTTCAGTGATTGAATGAGTACATGACGACTGCCCATATGTTTTTAGTTAATTGAACAGGTAATGCCTGGGTGATTACATAACTACATGGATATTGCCTGGATAATTGAATGCATTCATCAGTACTGCCTGGCTGATTACATGAGTGCGTGACTAATGTCTGAGTATTTGTACAAGTCCATTGTTAATGTTAAAGCTTGAATGATTGAATGAAAAGAACTGTACTGCTGTGGCGATTATATTAGTGCAAGAGTATTGCTTCAGTAATTGGATGAGAGCATAGACACTGGATGGGTGATAGATTCATTGCAATGCTACTTCCTGCATAATTGGATGAGTGCATGACTAGTGCCTACATGTTTAGATGAGTGCATGGATTATGCCTCAGTAGTTTTATGAGTGCATGAGTTATAAGTGGGTTTTTGGATGAGTGCATGGGTTATGCATGGGTGTTTGAATAACTGCATAGGTACAGCCTTGGTGATTGTATAAGTGAATACTTAGTGTCTGAGAGATTGGATGAATGCATGGGTAGTGGCTGTATGGTTCAATGAGTACATAGGTAGTGCCTGCGTAATTGAAAGAGGTCATGTGTAGTGCCTGGGTGATTGGATTAGTGCATGGGTAGTGCCTGAGTGATTAAATGACTGCTTGAGTAGTGGCTGGGTGATTGGATGAGTACCTGAGTAGTGCCTGAGAAACTGTGAAAGTACCTCCATTGCTGTTAGCTATATAAGAGTTGTCACTATATGTGTGAGTGATTGTTTAAGTCCTTCTGTCAGTATGAAGCTACATGTTTGAGCTTATTTTTTATTTTCTAATAAGCTATGTGAGAGTGAAGTCTAGATATCACACTTGATATATAATTGGATACATGGCTCTGTAGGAGCTTACATTGCTCTGTTACTCAATGTGCACAGGCATCAGTAAGTTTCAAAAACTGAAAACAGAAATTGACACTTTTTCAAAGCACAAAATCTACATAATTTCTTAAATATTTGTTGGGTGTTTTAAACATGCATTCAGCATTTCTCAAAGAAAAGTTGCAGGCCAAGTGAAACTGGCACAAGAACTCTCTCAAGACACTCTTCACTACTAACCCTCCTCAATTTTAAAGAGAGCATGTTTTAAGAAATGCATCAACCTCACCATACATATGAAATTTACAACAGCCTTAAAGAGCATAGATCATCATCTAAGCATATGTGCGATATCATAATAGATATACACCTTGAGGCCATCTTTCCAAAAATATATGGTTCTCTGCATGTTTAACTAAACTCGAGTCTCATTGTACATATAACTATCTGCAGCCACAAAAACCATATCTGACCATCTAAGCATATGCAAACCAGTCATATAAGTTACAAACCACATCGAAAAACACTTCCTAATACATACCTAACAAGTATTGGTACTTCAAAATAGATATACAGGTACAGCTCATTTTCTTATCTTTAATTTGTGATCACACTACTCCTGTTTAATATTGTGACTAAAAGTTCTACAACTCCCAGAATACAAATAAAATAGATCTGTCTGTTCTGCACATGATGCTTAGACATTTAAAACATAGTCATTTTTAAAGTCATTGCTCATTGTAACTTTCAACAGTACTATATTGTTGTTATACTTTAAAGTACACAATTGAATAAAGGGGCACAAATTCATTTTCCTCTAACTTTCCAAAACATTCGGTGCTAACATCTTAAAGACATACTCTACAGGTAACACACACTATATATGTCACCTATCTTAAAATATGTAAAACCACACACACTGCCAGTCACAGTTTATCTCATATTTCTTTCAGATGACTGTGATACTCGTTTTTTTAATCAAGGTCCCATATGCATCTTCATGTTTAATGTAATTGTTTTTAAATGATTAAAATTTTATGTACATACCAGTGAATTAAGTTTGTAGATTGTATTGCTGTTTTAGCTCTTTTTGGATAGTTTTGACAGTGTCACAATTTGTCAAAACTAAGCACAAGAATGGTGCACGACTCTCATACAAAGCATCCATAAAATGGCAATCTCTTCAACTTTGCACTCTGTGATAATGCAAAAGGCAACAAATGCAATTGTGTCTTTAATTTTAGACCACACTATGTCCACTTGTGAATGGTTAGTATCTGTTAACCCTTTCCCTCTCTTTCAAAAGGAGATTCCTGTCTATTTGTGTTCAAGATGTTTTCGTGATTATCGCGGAGTAATCGTGGGGAAAAGAAACTATATTTACCTTTAGTTTGTTTTTTATTTAAATACTGCAGAACAGTTTACTACATAGTCCTAAATTGGAAATTAAAATGTATAATAAGTTAAATGTTGTCATAACTCCTGTACTTTTTAAAAATGTTGTACCTCTTTAATACACTTTCAGCTGACTGTGTATAGCAACCTAGTGGAATCAGTAGGTCACAAGTTCAAAGCACATTCTCGAAGGTTCATGCTACTTCCAAATGAGGTGCAGCAAGTGTGGATTACTCCACAGATTCAAAAGTATGTCCATGTCTGTGTTACATTTCTTTTTTTCAACAACAATCAATAATTGAACTTCTTGCTAATGCATCCACTTTACTACCTAATTTTATTCACTTACATACTGACAGCATCCAATGAAATACATTTATTTTCTTATTTAAAAAAACACCTCCATGTTAACTGCTTTTCATTTGGAAAACTACCTTATTCACCTCCAGCCTTCACCTAACTGTGATCACTTGAAAATGCTTAGAGTGTGGATTGTTGGCCACAACTATGCCTCTTGGGCTAAAGAATGTGGAGAAAGTTGGTTCTGTCGGGTAACAGAATTGATTCTTGGTATACTCAATAATAACCAATACAAAACAACAGTACTCAAATTTTTCAGTAATATTCTAAAAAAGGAGAAAGAACATGGATCAACAGCACACCTAATTTGAATCAACCACAGTCTGTTTTTGAGGAAAGATTCATGTATTCTTTTACATTTTATGGTGTCGAATTGACATTACTCGGCTGTCAGGGTTCATGAATATACACTTTGTACCGCCAGTGCCTGGTATGTATACAACTGGAGGACTAGAGAAACAAATCTACAGTGACACCCATTGTGCAACTTGTGCAACCCTCCAATATGCTGCTCCAATTTAAGTCTCATCTTAGCTGTATGACGCGTCCAATCCATCTTTTCGTCTAATGTAATGCTCAAATAGTCAAAAAGTTGGACCTGTTCAAGAGCAATACCCTCAAATAGTGGAATTTGAGCATGTGGTATGGCATGGGTTAAAAATCATATATTTGGTTTTGTTTATATTTATTTCCAGGCCCCTCAACACACAAAACCTGCTAAAATGCTCAAGTGTTTTCTACAATCCATCAGTGATTTCGGTGCCCATGTACAAAAGGTCATGTGAAGATTGAAATCATGCAAAAATAAGCATTTGCAATGCAATAGGGCTCACCTATTTTTAGAGTTGGAGCTATTGGTGTTGTAATGGAAATGTTTTTATGTGAGAGAGAGAGCGTGAGTGCGATAGTGATAGAAAGCAAGAGAGAGATGGTATATAGAGATAGTTAGAGTTATTTGCGTATATAAGTGAGAGGTAGAGTGAAGAGAGAAAGAATGAGAGAGTGAAAGAGAGTTAGAGAAAGATAGAGTTAGAGAGAGAGAGAGTGTTTAGAGGTAGGTTGTTAGAGTTGGAGAGATAGTTGTGTGGTATAGTGAAGAGAGAAATACATCTTGTTATTCTGGGCAAATCACTTAATCTTCCCGTGCCTACCAAAAATGTATCTGACCTTGTGTAATGTAACTGGTGCTCATTTAGAGAGCTCTAATACCTTCAGGTCGACTTTTAGTGCTACCTAAAATTGAAAATAAAAAATGTATCCTGATTTGTTTTACTTTCGGGTGAACAGAAGTCGGGAGTACCTAGGATGGTTCCTGACCACGTCACTTCGTCACTCCAATTATGGCTGTAAATGCTCTCCAACTTCGCCTGCTTACTTTATTCAGTGCAAACGCATTCTTGACAGTGCCACTGCTTCTTGTTGTTAAGGTAACAGTGTACAGACATCCTGCGCTACCTAACTCAGTGTTAGTGTGGAAGCACAGGAGCTCACAGCTCCATTTCCAGCCCTGGGGTTTCAGCTGGGTACCACCCAGAGCATTAAAAAGGTATATCTGAAAACATAGCAGCCACGACATGCATCGTCCAAGACCCTTAAAAACATTCTTCAGAATGGTAGTGCATTTTTAAATAGAGCTTTGTGCTGCAGACGATCGTCACAGTTCCGCTGTACACAACAAGGGCAGGCAAAACTCCACAGAAAGCTTCTCCCTTCTCTCCGTCCATCATGATTAGACCCTCTGACCTGAGAAACAGACCCAAGAGATGTATTTGTTCTCTGGAATAACACATAATTATATCTACGCATCAGGTGCCCTTTACCGTACTGTGCTATTTCCCCAGTTGGAAAGAGATATGCACAGGGTTGGATTGGGATCACAGATCGGCCCGGGCACACCAAAAAAAGTGTCCCACATTTGCATATTGCCTTTCCGCAAAACACTGCGTCAGCGAAGTTGTATGAAAAGAAAGGGGGTGGGGAGGGGGTCATGTTTTATTAACTTCACTCAGATTTAAAAAAATGCACAGATTGGTTCACACTGCTGAACCACACATGAATGCAAGTGAGACCACTTCTGCTCAGGCCCCCTGCCCCCACTCAATTAGCATACATTAATGGGCCGGCCCATCGAGAGAAAGGGTGGGACACCTCCGCCCATCTGCCTCTAGAAAGGCCATTCAGGCACCCACTGGGCCGCTGGCGGCATCCTAACAGCACAGACAGCCCCCAGGCTGCCCAAAAAAGCAACCCACAGCTAGAACTCGGCTACCTTTCCCATTGTAGCGTTTCTAATGCTATTATATGCATGCTTGCGCGGTCACGCTAAAGAATCACAGGAGCCGGTACTTTATACTGAACACGCGGCTCCCGACTGCCGCGCCGAGGCCACGCCTCTTTATTTATACCCGCTAGCGTCTGACGTCACGCGTCAGCGCTAGCGCACCCCGGCAGCACGGAAGGCTAGAACGCCTCGCGCGCGCCGGACATTACACTCCTTCCAACCTTTATAAAACATTAAATCAAAACACAATGATCAAAACCAACGATGAGTCTGTTACCAGTCTGCCAGTCCTTTCAGGTTACACCATATAGTCCGCCAACTAGGACGACTGTGTCGGGTTCTTCCACAGGCTGTAGCGGGATTGGCCGCCTCTGGGTAGGGCCACCTCGAGGGTTCTGCGCCTTGGGGAGTTATGCTCCTCCCGAGACGGGGAGCAGCCGGGCAGGTTACCCCCAGGTGTGGCTGGGATAGACTGGGAGTCACAATCTTCACCCAGACCGTCCTCCCCCTCCTGGTCTCCGCTCAGCTGGTCGGGGCCGGGTCCCTCTGGTTCGGCCCCGGGACGTGAAGGTGTCCCAGGATGGACTTTTTTGAAGAAGGACACATCTCGGGTGACCGTTTCAGCTCCTCTTTGGGCGGTCACCATCATGCCTGTCCGGCGGGTGACGATCCACGGTTGTGGTTCGAAAGGAAGTCTGAACTTGCTGCCTGGGTAGCGGTCCTTCACATACACTCGATCCTGCCATTGTATCGTGGACTCCTTAGCTCCCCTTCGTCGGCTGGCTTGGTCATTCGAGCGCGTCCGATTGGCTAGAGTCTTTTCATTAGTGGCTTGTGCCGGAATCCAAGTCGGGTGGTGAGGGATCGTGTCACTCACTATTCTCCCCATGGTGGCTGTTCCTGGCGCTGCCTCTGTTGTGACATGGGGGGTCATCCGGTATTCCCTCAGGAAACTGTAGATCGCCCTCTCCAGTGGAGATCCGTCAGCCATGGCTATGCGTATGGTTTTGTTGAGTGTCCTCATAAACCTCTCCACCTCTCCATTGGCTTGGGGCCATCGTGGTGTCACTTTGCGAGGATGGATCCCCTAGCTCTTGAGATATTCCGCAAACTCCTGCCCCTGAAAGGGGGGTCCATTGTCAGTCTTGACCACCCCGAATATGCCATGACTGGCGATGGTTTTCTCAAACTTCGCTATTACTTCAGTGGCTGTCTGGCTCCCCACGATTTCGACCTCTGGGTATTTGGTGAAATCATCAATGATGACTAACGCGTACCGTCCATCCGGGAGATGTCCGAAGTCGGCGCTCACGCACTCCCACGGCCTCAGGGGGTTTCTTCGGTCGCCACC
The DNA here is from genome assembly GCF_964204655.1 of Triturus cristatus. NCBI lineage: Eukaryota > Metazoa > Chordata > Amphibia > Caudata > Salamandridae > Triturus > Triturus cristatus. Next base: position 1,163,854,418 of record NC_140581.1, read on the forward strand.
GGGTGAGGGCGATCCGGCTGTCCTGCCGCTTGGCACCACGTGCAGGTTCTCACCGCCTGCTCAACCATTGCATCCATGCCAGGGAACCATACTTTGGCTCGGAGCCTGCCCTTCGTTTTCACCATTCCTTGATGCCCCCTGTGGGCGAGGTCTACCGCCTGTTGGGCGAGGCTGTCCGGCATGACCAGTCGCGGGCCACGTAGAAGACATCCTTGGGCGTCGACGGACAGTTCGCCCTTCACTCTCAAGATGGATTCCAGTGTCAGCTTGGCTTGGGGAGTCCTCCGACTTAGCGACTCTTGGATTGTTCTCCAATCGCCCGACCTGACGGCCTCCGCTGCTGCTCTCAAGCATTCATCACCTCTTGACGCTTCTATGATTGCGGCTAGGCTCATCGGGAGGGGTCGTGATCGCTCTGTCACATACCGGACGTACTCCTCTGTGTCCTCTGCCTCTTCCTTTTCTTCCGTTGTGGCTTTCCGCGGGTGCCTTGACAGATAATCCGCCGGGTTCGTGGCCCCCGGTTTGTACTCCACCCTGTAGTCGTACCCTTGTAGTTGGAGTATCCACTTTTCGATCCGGGGTGGCGGCTTCGAGGCTGACCCTTGGAATAGAGGTATGAGGGGCTTGTGATCGGTTGTCACCGTGAAGTGGTGGCCGTACACATATACATGAAAGTGCCTGCAGGCCCAGTGGATGGCAATGGCTTCTCGCTCGATTTGCGAGTAACGCTGCTCTGTCTCGGTCAGGGACCTGCTGGCGTAGGCGATGGGGGCCCACTCGCCGTTGCTCTGGAGTTGAGTCAATACCGCTCCCAGACCAAAAGGGCTTGCGTCCACCGCCACATTGGTGGGCTTCGCCGGGTCGAAGTACGAGAGGGTAGTGTCCGCCGAGAGGGCCGCCTTCGTTGCTTGGAATGCTTGCTCCTGTTCCGGGCCCCACTGCCACGTGGTCAACGACTTGGTCAACTCCCTGAGGGGTTTGGTGAGGTTGGAGAGATCCGGAGTGAAGCGGCCGCAGAAATTGACCATGCCCAGGAAACTCCTGGCCTCCGATATGTTTGTCGGGGCTGGGGCTTCTTGGACATCCTTCACCTTGTCCGGGTCTGGGGCCACTCCTTGGTCCGAGAAGGTGTATCCGAAAAAGCTAATCTTGTTCTGCAGGAATTGACACTTCTCTCGGTGCAGGGTCAGGCCTGACTCCTGAATCCTTTTGAGGACCCCTCTCAACCACTGGTGGTGTTCCTCTATGGTTGACGCGTATGTCAGCAGGTCGTCGCTCACATTAAGCACGCCGGGGAGCCCGCTGAGGACTTCTCTGATGGTATTTTGGAATACCTCGGCGGCACTCGAGATGCCGAAGTTGAGACGCCGATACCGTCTGAGGCTCACATGTGTGGAGAACGTGGTAATGTACCTCGAGTCCGGATGAAGTGGCAGCTGGTGATAGCCTGATCGTAGGTCCATCTTCGAAAACTACCTGGCCCCGTTCAGCTCTCCCAGGATGTCATCAATGGTGGGCGTCAGGTGTCGTTCCCTCTTTACTGCGGCATTGGGGAGGCGCATGTCCACACAGATGTGGACTTGTCCTGGCTGTTTCGGCTTCCTGGCGATGACGATCAGGGATACCCACGGGGTTGGCCCGCTGACCTTTTCAATGATGCCTTGTCTCTCCAGGGCCTCCAGCTCCTCCTCGACCTTTTGCCTCAGATGGAACGCGATTCGCCTGTGCCTCAGCGCCACTGGTTGGACCGACGGGTCGATGTGTAAGGACACTTCATTACCTTTCAGGCATCCAATGCCTTTGAACACTTCTCCGAACTCTTCCATGATGGTATCCAGTTCTTCCTCTAGGACTGCCATGGCAAATGAGATCAGTCTCAGTTCTTCGGCCGATTGCCCGCTCAGCAGCATCCCACTGCCCTCTTCTGTGACATAGACGGTGGTGCTGATCCTCCTCTCTCCATGTTGCAGCTCTGTCTTGAAGCACCCGATGAGAGGGATGGGTGTCTTCTGGCCGTACGCGTACACTCGGATCTCCGCCTCTCGCAGCGGAGGCTTGGTGCGCAGTTGGTGGTAGACATTGGCGGCCATCAGCTCAATGGATGCCCCAGTATCAATTGTCGCCTTTACCTCCTGTTGTTGGACCAAGATGCGACATTTTGGAAGTCTGCGCTTCTTCTTTTGTGGCTGGTTGATCGCAAACACATAATGGACTGTGTACTCTTCGGTGTCATCATCCATGTCTTCGCTGTCCGCCCCTTCCTGCACCGCATGGGCCGCCTCTTTCTTGACTCTGGTGGACCGGCACACCGCCGCAAAGTGGTTCATCCACCCGCAGGCGCTGCACTTTTTTCCTCTGGCGGGACAGTCTTGCATGCGGTGGGGCTGGCCGCCACAGTATCCGCATTCTTTCTTCTTCGTCTCCGGTTATCTTTTCCCTCCGGCTGGTCTCCCTTTGGGCCGTACCACGTTCACCGCTTCCGCCACCTGCACTTGTTCCGTCTTCACGGGACGATGTAGGGCTGCTTCCATGTGCGAGGCCCTCGCCTGCGAGAGCTCCTTCGACCGTCCGAGGGTGAGCATGTCCGCGAGGGGCTTTCCTTCTTCCTGGAGGACCATGACCCGGAGCTTGGACGAGTAGCACCCTTGTATGATCTGCCCTCGGATCTCCTCTTGCTCATCGCGGAACCCACACATGCTGGCTAACTCCTTCAGTCTGCCGTGGAACGCATCAAGGGACTCTTCCGCCTCCTGTTTGGCTTGACGAAAGATGAATCTTTCATAGTCTCTATTCGCCATGGGTTCGAAATGGGCGTTGAGAGCGTTCAGCAGCGTGTGGTAAGTCTTCGGCGTTGCCTCCACAAGAGTTTTGTAGATGCGGTGGATGTCTTTGCCTCCTAGGTGGAGTAGCAGTGCTCTGCGCCTTTCCCTCGAGATGCCTGCCCCTTCGAAATAAATTTGTAGGCGGTCTGTCCAATCCCTCCAGCGCGGGGCGAGGGACGACTGGGCACCGTCAACGACAAACGGCTCAATGGTGGGCGTCGCGCGAGGTCTCCCACCGTGCCTCTACACCATCCAGCGGGTGCGCATACCTCCAGGAGTCATCATCGGGACCCTCAGGGTGTTCAGAGGCTTGGGCGATTCCACAAGGCTTGGGCCTGCTCTGGGGTAGGGTGCGGCCGGTGTCAGGCTCCTCGTGGCATCAGGCCTGTCACCACCCAGGCGAGACATACCCCTCACAGGCTGCCGAATGGAGCTCCAAGGCTCTCTCAGTGTCTCCACAGGCTGCAGGATGGGTCTTCAGGGCTCTTTCAGTGTCTCCTACCGGAACCACCAGCATGCACAGCCGGGTCACCATGAGGAGGGGACACCAACCACAGGCCCAGGACACGTGTGTGGCCGATGTACCACACAGTGGGGCATATAGACATCAAAGCAGGGCTCAATACACCCCTCGTCGCCAGTGTAGCATTTCTAATGCTATTATATGCATGCTTGTGCGGTCGCGCTAAAGAATCACAGGAGCCGGTATTTATACTTTACACGCGGCTCCCGACTGCCGCGCCGAGGCCACGCCTATTTATTTATACCCGCTAGCGTCTGCCGTCACGCGTCAGCGCTAGCGCACCCCGGCAGCGTGGAAGGCTACAACGCCTCGCGCGCACCGGACATTACACCCATCAGCCATTTCCCGAGGGCCTGCGTTACCAATCCGACCCTGGATATGCATTATGTGGCAAAGAAACCACATTAATAAAAGCAGAATTTATGTTTCATTGTCAGATTCTTCTGTGTAGTAGTCTCCCCAGGCATAGCACTTGGTGAGCTGCTCTCTTAAGTGGAGATATATGTCTTTGCTGGCCAAGAATGCCTTTTGTCACACGCAACATGCACACCCCAGTGCACAAACTCCTGAGCACAGACATTCGTTTCCATGCAGATCATACGAATCTGTGTGTTTTGTAGACTTCTACGGTGCCAAGTGGTGCTGCAAGGCCAGCAAAGTTAGAACAAATTGTAAAGCGAGGATTGTGAAAGAAAGATTTTAACTGTAACTGGGAAACCGGCAGCCAACGACATCTAGCGCTCCGAGGGGCGCTGGGAGGTGCAGTGAAAGCTTCAAGTGCCAGTGAAATGGGAAACACGTTGTTACCACATCTGCTTTTTTTAACTACATAAGGCTGAATGACGTATCGCTGTCGGAGTCGCGTGGGGCCTAGCGCAGCGCACATTAAATGGACACCACACTAGTTACACTCTCTGTGGCGGAAGACCCAGAGCGGTCTTCCGTCGTTTACTTAACACCTGGGGACACGCCAGCCCCGAGGAGTTTGTTTACTGCAACGAAGTATGGGAGAGCCAGGGTGGCTCTCTACAGGCTGAAGGTAAGCCTGCATTGCGTGTTTGTTTATCTTTTGCAGATAGCGCCCACTTTAAAAACATCTCCCCTTGTCACTTTGAACTGCTGCTGGCTTCCTATCACACAGGAGGGACGGTAGAACAAGGGAGAATTGCCACGTGCATGCAGTTTTAAAATATTAGACTGGAAACCGAAAACAATAGTCCCAGAGGAATTACTACAAGAAACGGGCACCTACCTGCCATGCCCGAGGGTCGGTGTGGACAGAACCAGAGGGAGAGTGAGAAATGTTTGCATTCTAGTTGGTCTCATATCAACTATAGCTCTTTCTGGGTGCCCGTAGTGGCTCCTGGCACTAACCCCCGAAGGACTCCCATGGAAGGCCCCATACTATCGCCACTATCCATGTGTAGGCCATTGAATCCCCAAAGAAAGACGCGTCAGCGTGCTTAAACATGCTTATTGACCCTTCTAGTGAAACACCCAGGAGTTAGTGTGTGGCCTTTGCAGAGATTATTCAGGCCTGCTTTATCAACAAGAGAAAGGTGAGCTAAACATGAACCGTACGATACTTATTGCAGTAGCACTGCGGCCAGGCCGTGGCACACTTGCACCACAGACATGCCTGCCCCAGAGACACCGGGGCCATGGTGTCAGTGTTCCGTGTTGATGCCTGTGGGCGGGGCTAGCTTCTGAATGGTTGTCTGCTTTGCAAAATGAGGCCTCCCCGCCCTGATGGACAGCAGGGAAAACATGGAGTGTGCATATGCTGCGAATGAAATACATATAAAGAAGCAGCCACGGGGAGGGGGAAATAGTAACGGGCAAGTAGCGACCTTGAAAGGGTGGTGGGGGCGGGATGCGGAGATGGGTGAAGGTGCTGCGCTGGGACACAAAGGAGCGGCGAGAGCGTGATGGGAACCGCAGGCAGTAATAATGTGACAGACTGCACTTGCATTTCAGTTCCTTAGATGTTCATACGTGAGGACTGCATGTGCGTCGCTGCTATTCCCACGGCAATACTCCAGGGGAGTTAACTTATGAAACAAGCATTTGCACATATTGCCTTTCAGCGGGAAATGGTAAAATCAAAAGCTCTGTTTTTAATATAAAATCAGGGCCTTCGTTGGTCATATCACTGAAAATTCAAGATTTGAAAAAAATATTATTGTCTACGGGTGCTTGTGGAAGACAATTTCTATGGACTGGAATCTAGAGAATGCTAAAGTGATTCTGGTATTTTACTGACCTCTACTGGTAGTTTTCTCTCAAGAAAGTTGAATAGAGGCAGCTGCCAGAAAAATTTACAAAAAGAATGTCCCTCAGCAGAAAGCAAATCTGGTATTTTACTGACCTCTACTGGTTGTTTTCTATCAAGACAGTTAAATAGAGGCAGTTGAACAGAAAAATATCCCTACGTGGAAGCAGACACATCCTAGGGCTGATCTCCAGAGCCCACAAAGTACATACACATATAAGTATATACTAAAGTATATACAAGAGGTCTCGAATGCTCGACCTAAAAAGGTGGGACATGCACCAATCATTATCCATTTGGATGCTACGATTTTTAAACGACACAGAAAAATGCCAATCCATACGTGGGAGGAGTCAGACCCCACAAAGTACATACAATAGATCACCTGACAGGCAAATTGCTGTTTAAGCCCCTGCTAATGATGTAACCAACAAATTGATTTATAAGGCTAACTCCATAGTGGGCGGACCAATTATAGAAATGGAAAGTAGAAGGATATCCAATGTATACGTAAGCCTTCAAACATGTGGAACTGAGCAGGTAACTAAAACTCAGAAGAATCAGCTCAAGACTGCAGGATTGGCCAGGGGCGGACGTCATCTTGAGAACGTTGGTGGGAGGAGCTAATATCAGCAATGAGGCACTAAGATGAAAAGGGCCTGTTGCAGGGATTCTGCTCATGCACAGAACTATGCGCAGGAAACCAGGACCTCAGTGAATTGTGGTGTACCAAAAACTCACCTCAGTACCCAGAACCCCTATCCGACTAGCATCAGTGTCTCATTCGTTCTCTGTATCATCTCGAAGCTACCAATGATTAGACAACCCAGAACAAGAGACTTAGAGTACTCTCAGGAATGGTGGGAAGCAGAAACACCTTTTTGTTATTATTCTCATATCAGACCACAACAAGAGTAATCAGAGACACGGTAAAGTTTAAAATGTTTACTGTTTAACTAAGTGCCCTAAAGTGCAGTACTTTGGCTAACATAAGCAGACAAATGATTAAAAACAAAACCATCAGCATTGTTACAGTACCATAGAAAATGAAGGGAAAAATCATATTACAAATGATAGAGGAAAACAACCACCCTCCCTTCACTAGTAAGCTAGTTTTATGAAACTAATAGAAGGTCTCTAGGTTTGAATGGGGAACCCCATACCGTAATTATCAGCTTAGGTGAATCACATCACAGGATCAGCTCTGCTCTGTGTCTTGAAAAGGTCTTCTCCTAAGTGCCTGAATCATGCATGCAAAGGCAATATGAAAGGCACCAGAGTTTGATATTTGCAGCTGTGTGCGTGTTATGGCTAGAGCGTGGGCCGATCAACATGAATTCAAAAGCATACATTGTTATTTGACCTTGACGGCTTCTGCACACAGTATTCAGACTAAGGTCGCGGTGCACGTCTAGGGATGTGAACAACAGACCGTTCTCATGTGAAGAAAAAGCAAGCAAGCAGTTTTTCTTATGATAACAGCTACCTGCAGTGTCGTGTGCAAAAGCAGCAAAAGTGACAAGATGGCGTTTTACATCTAAGACACTTATGCTAACATATCAATGTGTGTACATGGAACTCCGTCTCCACTACACCCTCCCTTGATCGGACCGCAAACAAAATAGGGAAGCAAAGAAGGAACGCAGAGTTCAAGTTCGATAGAGACAGGACCAAGTTCATGTATTGCTAATCCATATAATTGGTACTGACAGTTCGAAAAACCTGTTAGAAAATGGAAAAAAAATATAACATCTCGCAAAGGCGTGACAGAGCCTAGTGTGGAGTAAAAAATGTAAAAATGTAAAAATTCAGTGTTAGACTATTGGAAGATGGACATCTCCCAAGTTAATCCATCAACGTGTAAGCACAATAAGTAGCAACAGCCTCCAAGAGGAAGTCATTATAATGTTCTGTAAAAGATTCAGCCATCCAGTCTAGCAAAGTAAATGAACATACATGTTCTTCGATAACTGGAGCCTCTAGCACAATCAGAGGACAACTTGCGTGTTCTTCAAGATAACTTCTCGCCAAGAAGTCACATGCTGCCGTTGTGGAGAAGTGTGGCTCACTGGTTAGAGTAGGCAGACCTGGAATCAGAGGTCAGCCCGGGACCAGGGTTCAATTCCCGGCTCGGCTGGGTCTTGAGTCCATAAATTGTCCATGGACACGATAATTCTCGCTCCAGTGCATCCTCGATTCATGGGTTCACACTCTGCGACTCTGGGCAATAGCTTGCTTAATCTCCACAATGGCCCCTCGTGGCGGGATGCCTGGCTTTCACCTTGTGGATGCCCTGCGGGGTTATCTCACAGGGGAATACCAGGACGGGTTCCCTAAGCAAGCGCTTAGAGACCGGTTGGTGATTTGCGCTATATAAATATCTGCACATTTACATTTACATTTACATATCCCAGTTCCCTAGGACTCCATGTGCCGCTCCAAGGGCCATAATCTCAATGCCAGAACAGTCCAACTCATGAGCCACTAAGGGACTCATTAGTCAATCATAATCCAGGACAGGAGATGCTGAGTTTGACAGGCATAAATCCAGAGCCCATTCGGAAGGACAATCTAGGCAATGGAAAACAGGTTGCACGCAAGTAAAGTAGGAGAACCGGAAGGACAATCCATAGGCTACGCTTAAAGTGGCCAGTAGTAAAGTTGAAGCAGCCGGGGCAGGCTGTCGTGTGATACATATCATGCAGCCATTGCGCAGCAAGCAGACCAACAGGAGCACACCAGCCATGAGGGCGAGAATCAACGGAAGCCAGCCGAAGACGCTGGAAAAAATAGAATGAAAAAATGCCGATATCACACCAAATATTGTTTGAAAAAATGCGCTAAGCCAGTTGTTGACGAGGCATTGAATATAGTATGAATCAGAGCTCCGAAATAAAGGGGGAGATAAGTATTTAAAAGCGCATGCACCTCGGTGCGGGTGTTTGCCACATGAAGGACGAATGTTTCACAGGAGGAAGTCAATGCGACTTCATTTTTGAGACAATAGAGCCCTTATTCTGCTCATCTTGTTGAACTCTGCTTTCAGGGTTGGGATGGAAGGCCAGATGGATAAATCTAGTCTCCCATGCGGGGGCGGGAAAAGGACATTTTTACAGCAGACTACGTGTTGTGAAACAGTTACAATGTACGGAATTCCCACTAGCATCCCGCAGCATGCCTCATTATTTAAAAGCAAATAGCTACCATTAGCTAACAATGTAAAAGTGGGTGTAATTGCTGGCACAGGATTTCCCTTCAGAATGCAAGCTAAATTTGGTGCCTGAACGTTGCAGGCGCCATGGAACTGTATGTGCCTACAGACTACTGAGTGATCAGGTGTGGAAGTACATTCCCCTCCTTTCAAATAAACTTCTTTACCCTCTCTCATACACCTGTATGTAAATGGAAGTGACCCAACTTCATGCAGGAAAGCAGTACCCAATGGTTCATATCTGCCTAGGGCATAATGTTTCATACATGAACTGAACTTAAACAATGGAAACGGCAAGGTGATTAAACCGTGGACAAGCCACACAGCTGAGTTCAATTCCGCCACAGAAAAAGGTAAAGGTTCTAACTTTTCAATATGCAGTAATGAGTATGTTGCATCTTTCATGGACATGAATTGTTGTTTTGCAGTCAGATTAAACAGCAGGAATAAAGATGACGTATTCATGTAGTCTCAGGGAACTTTCCCAGCTTTCAATGTTTGCAAAGTTCATGCAAACTGCATGATTGAACGCAATTGATTTTGACCATGGTATAAAACAGACATATCATCCTGTACAATATCCACAACAGATGAAACAATTTTATCTAATGTATAAATTGTGGAAGAAAGGGTATAAATGCTATTATCGATGACAGCTATCACTTTTTCCAAATTTGCTTGATCAATAGCTCTTAACCTGGAAGCAGCTTCAATTTGAGATAATTTCCAAACTTCGTTATAAATAGCATACACCGATCTTTTGGACCTGCCACCCACAGGACCCTTAATAAAATCATTCAAATCTACTTTGTCATTCAACTTTGATAAATGAAGTTTAACAGCTGCCAAGGTGGAATGCTGCAGCCAGTTCTGACATAATTTTCCGACAGAATAGGTAGTAACAGAATGGGAAGATACAAATTGTGGGTCAATTCTAACCTGTGTGTAGCCAGGGTAGAGACCCAGAAAACGATGTTGACAGGAATCTGAGCTCTTCTGCCATATCAACCATCCTTCAGGATCCAGGCTGGAAATGTTGAAGGATGTATTAGTGATATGTGACTGCAACACATCAAGGGACAGATCTGTGTGATTATTCCATTTTGGATAAGCGCCCAGATGAGGAATAGAGGGGGAATTAATATTTTTAGAAGTAGCCAATCCAAAGCAGGTGGTTTGAAAAATGGTAGAATTAAAAAACATGTGGTTTGGGATAAGGCAAGCATGAGCTTCCGTACCTTGTACCTGCCATGCTTTAGAACCCCAAACGGATTTAAGATCAATGGTATTTTTCCACATCTCATAGCCCCCAATAGCCAATTCATCCATAAACGACTTGGAATACAATAATTTAGTGTGGGTCAGTCGAACTTTGGACGCTGACTCAGCCGCCATTTTGAAATAAAAGGCTTCAGGTTCAGACACACTGAAATCAGTAAAATATGTTAAAAAAATTACTAGAGTTTTGGAGCTGCCTTCAATGGGTGCCGGGCAATGTTCCCATTGCGTAAAATTAACAACATTTCTAAATGTATTTGCTTTATGCAGGAAATGATTGCCTTAGTGTTGGTAGCAAAACAACTCCCCATAATTGGCTGTGTCTAAATACAAATCATCAGCATTAAAAGCAGCATAATATTTAAAATCAGAAAAAAGAGCCTCTACGGCTTGGACATCCCAATCGTCAGAACGGATGTTTTGTTTAACAACATCCCCCATAGAACAGTACATCGGGGACATTAGTCACCTCTGTGGGACCATGAATTTGAAATTTAACAGCATCCCATACAATCCCATCCAACACAAGCCAGGCAGTAATATTCACAAAAGTCTGGTCCCTTTTCATGATGTGCGATGAGGAGTGGGGGGCCAAAGTTCCATCAATTAATCTAATTGCAGATCTTTCAGTGAGATAGTGTCCATTTACTAGACAAAAAAAATACCACCACAAATCCAATAGACATAAACAAAAAATACTTATGAGCACCAGCCAAATGTAAGACCAAGGGGAAATTAAAAAATGTCTTTTAAACCAAGCAGCAAAAATAGAAATTTTCGATGGGGCATTGGAAGTCACAGAGTTAGTATAAAATGAAAAACCTGACTGGTCAATTGCAGTTGATTGTAAACCAGGCAACAAAACATCTGTGGGATAAGTATACTCAGTATCTTCAGTTGGACCACCAGCCGGTGGTGGCAATAAAGGATTAGTAACTGTATGCATCTCGATGGCAATGTCAGGCCTGTTGGTCGTTGCCGGAGCCAAAACAGAATTTCTCAGCATTGCTGGACAAGAGACCGCTGGAGTCATACTAAGAAGAATCGGCCACTCACTGTAGTTTGACATTGTCAATGGAGATGTACCTGTTATCCTTGCGACCAGGAAGTGGAGGTAAAATGACTGTTCTCGTACCCTGCACGCCAAGCACTGTTACTGGAGCACGATAAGAGGGGCCGAACTCCTTCTTGTTCTCCACTTTCTCACGGGCCAGGTCACCAACTCGAGGTAGCCAGCCAACTACCGGAATCTGAAGTGCAGCATCAGTCGTGGAGGGCAAGTGTTCCTTTGCAAGACTGTCTCTGGTCTCTTGTAGATTCTGTAATACAGCACAGTGATCATCTACGTCAAAGGGTACGGCTGACACCGCCATGTCTAGACCATCAAGGTCCGGAACAAACATCTTTATGCCAAAGAGCATTTCGTATGGGGTCCACCCACCCAGAGACCTTCTAGGGAGATTATTAAGTGCACGTTGAACGCTATACAGATGGGCCAACCAGTTCCTGCCAGTACCTAAAACCCTAGCTGTCAGGGATTGCTTTAAGTCACGGTTCATTCGCTCCACAACACTATTGCCCTCAGGCCGGTATGGAGACGAAAATTTGACTTGGACCCCCAAAGATCTCATGGCTTCTTTCTACGCCTTAGAGGCGAACGCAGGATCTTGGTCAGAATGAAGGGTACCACATGCGAAAATTCCCACAAAGCCACGCAAATCCCTGATGACAGTTTGAGCATCAGCACTCCATTGTGGCCATACCCAAAGAAAACGTGTGCACAAATCCACTGCAACTAAGATGTACTTATACGCAGCATCAGAGGAGAAAGGACCGCAGTGATCTAAATAAACACACCCAAGTGGTTAAGTAGATATGTACAACTGTGTTTGTGGTGGGCGCGCAGCAGTCGAAGGCTTAATCTGCTGGCAGATGTCACAATTAAGAACTAAAGCTCGAGTCTGTTTATACAACCCGTGCCACCAGTAACGTTGTTGTAAGAGAGTAACAGTCACTGAAACGCCGGCATGCGCAGAAGCCATACCTTCGTGAGCCACTGTTATCAAGGATAGTCTGTAGTCCGTGTTGGGAATCAATCTGTCACCAACGTTGTTAATTCTCACATAGGGAACTTTATCAGGACTTAAATGATAAGAGTATTTAGAAGGGAAACCTCTAGGGTAATCACTTCCCTTCTCTGTTGCAGCAATAGCTGCCAAGATGTCATCATCAATCTTACTTTTGGATCTTGTAACTGCTGGCACTAGATATGTTGCCACCGCTGTTTTCGCTGCTTCATCAGCTAAGCTGTTTCCGACAGCGTGGACACCAACTCGCTGGTGCCCAAGAGTATGAATTACATTCACAAGAGGCAGATTCTGTTTAAGCTCTGCTACTTGAACCCAAAGCATTTTATACTTGATTGTGCTACCCTTGGAATCATGATATTAATTTTGAGACCAAAAGAATAAATTGTCGTTAAAAGAGTGAACACAGTAAAAAAGAGTCACTCACTATAAGAGTGGTAACTCGAGGATCAGCAAACTCCAGTGCAAGCACTAGAGCACGTAGCTCTGCCAACTGGGCGGTACAATCACCCAATGACTGCGTGTGCACAACATCAGATTTGAATTCACCATTCACGAAAGCACCAACCACTATTGCGCAGGCCGCTAAATAAGCATGCTTAGATTCTGTCGCCGGTTGCGCCGAACCGTCAGTGTAAATGACACAATGGTAATCCTCAAGCGGGCGCAATGACTGAGGAGCTGGATAAACAAATTCATACTTCAAGTACTCCTGAGTCTGCAATGAGGCATCAAAGATGTAGGTGACATCCGGCTATGTTAAGGAAGTGGCCCATTGTATCCAACGTGGATGCAAAGCTTTAGAATTAGGTACACTGGCTTTCGTCACTGCCTCTAGGGCAGGATACGGTGTGACGACCAACATGCGTTTCCCTTGCGACAGAGCTCTCTCCTTTAGAATCGCCATCTGCACTGCTGTCAAAACTTTCTCGAAAGTGGAAAAGCGCATTTCAGTCGAAGTGTACAAGTGTGATTGTGAGCAATGGGGACTGTGTCGCCCTCATTGAACGTTAAGTACGTGAAACCCACTGCGCCAGGCACAATTCTTATTACCAGGTTAGTGTGGTTATCACGTGTCAGTAAGTATTTTGAAGCAAGAAGCTCAGCCTGCAAAGATTGCAAGATGGCTGAATGGTCTGGCAGCCAGCTCGATTTGGAAAAATTAGGTTGTACCAAGGCATATAGAGGATTGATACGCTGGGCATAATCAGGAATGTAAGTATGCCCGAAATTTAAAAAACCCAGCAAAGATTGTACCTTCTTCAGTGTTGTCGGAGCACGCAGCCATGCGCACTTCTCCAGGAAGTGAGGGGCTAAGCCTCGCCCTTCATTGTTGAGTTCATAGCCCAAAAACAACACTGTATATTCTGCAATGTGTGACTTCGCAAAGTTGAATTTGTAACCGAAGTCCGCAAACATAACAATGATGCGGTCAACGCGACACAGATGCAGCCATAATTTGTCGTCTGTGAGATAGATATCATCAACATACGAGTACACATCAGGGTCAATGCTCTCTAACAGAGAGACTACACGTGTGGCAAAGCCACCTGGACTGTTTTTATAGCCCATGGCCAATCTCTTAAACTGTTTTTGTTTGCCGCCTGAAGTAAAGGCTGTCCATTGACTACTAATAGAGGACAGATTATGGCTATAAAAGCCATTGGAGATGTCAAGTGTGGTCTTAAACCTTTTTCTCACGAGACTATCAACTAGGGCAGAACTGTGGGTATTCTGTACAGAACAGGTCCGACAATGAGAGTTCAAATGCCGGTAATCCAAAACTAGGCGGTACGACCCATCAGGTTTAGTTACAGTGAATAGAGGATTATTCATGGGTGACACACATGTTTCAATAACACCTTGATATTCCAATTGTTCAAGGATTTCTGCGACGTGAGATCTAGCTTCGCGGCGCATGGGATATTGGGGTTGCGGCTGGGGCATAGAACGTAATGGAATCTTGTGGCTTGATGACAATTCATCCCACCCAACCTGAGTACGGTACAACGCCGGAGCAAGTACCTGAGCCCACTCTTCTGCAAAGTTCTGAGCCTGATCCTTCGGCACAGTGTGCGCAAAAGATGGGAGGGTTACCTCCTCCCCTCTAGGAGCAGACAAAAAGAAAGCTGTGGGCCAGTCTGCCTTTGCTAACAGAATGTCATATGTAGAGGTCAGATTTTCCCAAAAATCCCTTTTATGGTACGTTGTATGTCACCTTCTATTAAAATGACTATGACATATAGTCTGTCAGGGGGAGCCACTCTAGTATCAGCAGTTTCTACAGTCATAAATGTGTCAGTTGCTGTCACCTTCAGATATGGCCTCAGTGCTTACCGCACTACTGTAACCTCCGCTGCGCTGTCGAGCAGCGTTAGTGCCCATGTTAGGTTCCGAAGCTGCATTCTCATTATCTGTGGCATACCTCGCTGTTAGTGCAGCAACTTTCTTCTTCTGAAACGGGGGTCGTTGGCGTGCAAATTCGTCCTGCTTGCCTTTTACCATCAGTCTGGCGGGGCTGCTCACATCCTTGTTGGGCACCCAGACCTTTGCCACGTTCTCCTACACCGGACTGTGAGACCGATGTTTCCTGTGAAGAATGAGGAGAACGTTGTTCAGAAACCTGAAATTTATCAGGTGACCTAATCCTAGTGCGATCGCGCACATCATGTGTGCGCTCAGTAGTCGCCTGGACAGGCGACGCGGGACGAGACCCCTGTTTCTGTTGCTGCTTTCCCTGTTTTTTAGCTTTCCAAATTTGTTTTGGAAATGCTGGACGTTCTTCCTTGGAAGACGTCCCTGACTTAGTTTGCGGTTGTGTAGTTGATGTCTGAACAGAAGGCTTAACCCCTAGACTATTGCGGCCAATGGTTCTATACGCCTCCGCAATAATCTTTGGTAACTCCTGGGGTTTATCGACGCCGTCGACGAGGCGCAGTGCATTCGACACTTGAAAGTTAACCACATCTCCCTTGACGTTACCAAGGATGAGCGTGGCAACTACATCGAACACGCCAACAAGCCTCATCCCTAACTCGACCGCCTCCGGACCGTGTTGATCCTGAACACGTTTGATCACAGAGGGCAGTACAGCCATAGACGGGGTGCCGAAGCACTTCGAGTAGGCCGCTGCAAATACTTTACCCCAGTTATCACAATCGGTTACCTCTGGGACTAAGTCTTTCGGCAAACTAATGGTGAGAATCCTGTGGTTTTCCACAGGAGTAGAACTCGGAAAAACTGCTTCCAGCTGGTCAAATATTTCAGCAAGCCAATAAGGCATATCGTCCTTATTTTGGAGGCGCTTGCCCATTACCGAATTAACCATGATGGGATTCATAGTAATCCCGGCCGGGCCAGCTGGTTGCCCCGCAACAACAAGTGCCCCTTCCTGGACATTGCGTGAAACGTATTGCAGTAAAGCCCGATGTACCGTAATCAGGGCGGTATGGAGTTGACGTAACTCATCCACCGTGGCTTGCAAATAACGTGGATGTGGTGTGAACCCAGCCAATACTGGCCAAGTGGCCCCTGGAATGGACAAGGGGCCCAAACGAACCGGTGTAACCGTGTGGGGGAGGGCGCCATTGAACCAAATACGATGCTGCCAAGCGGAAATTGGAATTTCCTGCGTCCTATATGGCGTATAATTTGCCGGGACTGCCGTAGGAGTGTAAGAGTGAAACATCCCATCGTCCGCATTCACCGCCGGCAAATTAACCCAAGAGTAAAACAACTCACAGGGATGTGATGCATCGGCACTCACTACAAAGATAATGGACATCCCATCGTCAGGCACCCCGAACTGCGTCAAATGACGCCGGAGAGGTGTGCGACTGTGCGCTGCAATAGCGACTTCAGCCATAAGGACACAGAGAAGAAAAACAATCTATATGAACAGTAGCACAAAAAGGGTATAAAATGAAACCTTTTTAATTGTCAAGCTTGAGAGAACCTATACATTAAATATTTAGGTAGGTTTAAACCGTCAATCCCGTCATCCAGAAACAAGAGTGAGGGAATTGTGGACCAATATAAACACTACTAAGGCGTCTCAATCATAAGACCAAAATGTTAGGTGTGCCATGTTGAAGGGATTCTGCTCATGCACAGAACTATGCGCAAGAAACCAGGACCTCAGTGAATTGTGGTGTACCAAAAACTCACCTCAGTACCCAGAACCCCTATCCTACTAGCATCAGTGTCTCATTCATCCTCCGTATCATCTTGAAGCTACCAATGATTAGACAACCCAGAACAAGCAACTTAGAGTACTCTCAGGAATGGTGGAAAGCAGAAACACCTTTTCGTTATTATTCTCATATCAGTCCACAACAAGGGTAATCAGAGACATGGTAAAGTTTAAAATGTTTATTTTTAACTACGTGCCCTAAGGTGCAGTACTTTGGCTAACATAAGCAGACAAATGATTAAAAGCAAGACCATCAGCATTGTTACAATACAATAGAAAATGAAGGGAGAAATCATATTACAAATGATAGAGGAATACAACCACCCTCCCTTCACTAGTAAGCTAGTTTTAGGAAACTAATAGAAGGTCTCTAGGTTTGAATGAGGAACCCCATACTGTAAATATCAGCTTAGGTGAATCACATCACAGGATCAGCCCTGCTCTGTGTCTGGAAAAGGTCTTCTCCAAAGTGCCTGAATCTTGCATGCAAATCCAATATTAAAGGCACCCGAGTTTCAGATATTTGCAGCTGTGTGCGTGTTATGGCTAGAGCGTGGGCCGATCAACATGAATTCAAAAGCATACATTGTTATTTGACCTTGACGGCTTCTGCACACAGTGTTCAGACTAAGGTCGCGGTGCACGTCTAGGGATGTGAACAACAGACCGTTCTCATTTGAAGAAAAAGCAAGCAAGTAGTTTTTCTTATAATAACAGCTACCTGCAGTGTCGTGTGCAAAAGCAGCAAAAGTGACAGGATGGCGTTTTACATCTAAGACGCTTATGCTAACATAGCAATGTGTGTACATGGAACTCCGTCTCCACTGCAGGCCTTTGCGGAACACCTATTAATGTTTGTGAAAACATGTAAAAGAATCAAGTGAGATCAAATATGTACAGGAAAGGAAATAACAGGAAATTCCACAACCACAGTAGGCGTGCCAGGCAATGGTTTGAAAGAGAAACCAGGAGCCAAATGGTAGCATTCCCGAAAGAAGTGGAACTCCGCAGATAATTAGTACCCAATCTTCATGGTGATACAGGGTTAATGGGTCCAAGATTGAGGCAGTATCTGAAGGATACCGGTTATGTAAAAAGGCTATCACACATATAGCAGGAAGCTGAGTGAAAAAGTGAGAACCCATGCTCTAGATAGGCCGGTCGTCTAGAGTATGAATGTATAAGTATAGTGCAGAAGATGGGGCCTAGGTAATCTAGTAGAAGAAAAGGGCGGCCTCTGTGAACAGACAGTCATATAAAAAATATTTCACATGATGGTCTGAAGTGCCAGGTGAAAAAGTAGCTACAGTCTAACTCAGATTTGATCATTTACTATGTGTTACATGGGAGGAATCTTCATCCTAATGTGATAAAAATAGAGATTCACAGTCACAATAAGAGTACAAATAACAATATTACAATCAGGGGGATGAGCTAATACTCATACAGCCAGTATTGCATCTCTGCATCTTTGTTGAGTCCATTTTTTTTGCCAAACTTTATTTATTGGTTTGTGTGTATAACATAGTAATCAACGGCATTGGCATTGTCCAACACCAACAGTATACAATTTGAAAGCTAAATCAATAGTACAGTTTATTTAATATAAGGGTGTCACTGAAAATAGTCTAACAGTATTGCAAGTCCTCACTGTCGGTCAGGAAACATACAACATATCAACATACATATTTATCAATACCACCCATCCCTCCCCAATCTCCAAAAAAACCCCAATAAACAAACCAATGTGAGTGAGGGTAGAATAGGTGTTGTTTTGTGGTAAGACGAGAGATCATGGGTATACGGGAAAGTGAGTAGCATGCAGTGGAGCAGGTAGTGGATCAGGAATGGAAGGTGTGGTCAAGGGCTTAGAACCGGAAATGGTGGAGCACCCGTATACGTGTGGGACAGGCGAGCAATAGGAGTCCCCTTGCTAGATATTCCACTAGTGGGCCCCAAGTGCATTTAAAGTTTTTATATATCCGATAAAATGTTTGCCATTCTTTACATGGTGACGGCTTGCCATAGCTGAGCGTGCCATTGAGTTATTTATGGCGCTTCCATTTTCTTCCATGTGGACGCCAGGCCAATTTTAGCCGAGCCACATTATTGCTTTATCTCCAGTTGTTTGACGCTTTAGCATGTCATCCTGCAGGCCCAGAAGTGCAAAGTCAGGGGAGGCTGGAATCGGATGTCCAAGGATATCTTTAATTTTAGCAGATATTTCCACTAAAATGGGCAAATGGTCGGGCAGTCCCACAAGATATGGTGAAAAATTCCCGCAGTAGGCCACACTCCCTCCTACAAAGGTTGGACGTGTCCAGGAAGATAGTATTCATCTTGGCAGGGTAAAGATGAAGGAAGTGACCCACTTGGTGCCACCCCGGTCACCTCGGACCACCTCTCAGCCTTCCATGCTAAATGAGGAGTCAGAGAAACAATGGAGAATATACACCAATAAACATTTATTATTTACACTCAGAGCGGGGCTCCGTCTGCACAATCTTGAGAGAGTACTACAGAGGGAACTGAGGAAATGTAAGCATAAGGATATATTATATGCATTGCATGGTCAACTAATAACACGCCCACAGTGGAATTTTCCCAACAGATGTGTGGTCGAACATCGTAAAGACAAAAAAAAGTTTCTACTATCGTATCTTGGACAGCTCAGAACTCTTTCAAGGCCGTTCCACCCTGGTCTGTGATCAAACTGCAAGACAGGTGGGAGAGGTTCTTTATCGAGGAAAAGCTATGTATTGGCACAAACAGTTCCTCGTTACAGAAACCAAAGTTAGTAACGGGCAATTCTTTAAATCAAACAGGATTAGTTTCGAATAGTACATAAAATGGCACCTGATAAAAGAAAATGGAGTAGTGAATGCTAACTTATACATGACATTAAAGAGCCTCAACGAGCATAATCTAACAAGCCCTCCTTTAAGCATGAGCTAAAGATATATATTTTCTATTTAGAAAGTAGGTAAGACTGGCACATATTCAGGGGCAACTGTGACATCAACATTATTTGATACAGAATCATAAGTAGACATGTGATCAAGGGGTAGCTGTGGGCACTGTTTACAGCTGACGTCCAATAGTGGGACAGCATGGAGGGATGTGTTTTCAAATATCCCCTCATCTATATTCATAAGATCATTCATATCATTCTGTAACATCATAGCGGCATTTGTAACAGAGGCAGATATTTTCTGTTTGGGTGTTAAAGCAGTCACACGATAGGAACAACAAAGCGGGAGACATTGAATGAGAATACAACAGAATATTAATACTGCTATGAAATAAACTATTTCCTTTAGGATCCAATCCCAATTACCTAAGAAAGACCAACTCCAATTTCCGCTTTCCATGCCTTTGATATTATCATTCATATCCATAATGTGTTGTATTATGTTCTTTTCCAAATTCTCTATACCCATAACACACTGGTCGCCAATTATTGCACAAACACCACCACTCTTGGCCTACATAAAATCCATCGCATATCTAGTCTGTTCTGAATACACCTGCATGCTTTCTAACTGAGTAGTAATATCTATCAAGACTGCCACTGTAGTGTTGGATAGAATCTGCAATTTACATGCGAAAAACTCTCTAGCTTTCTCACCCCTGTTCATAGCAGTGCCACCCAAGGTAAATATGGAGGACAGGATGTATCCAAATGTAATACTGTTGCTATAGCTATTAACTTCCAACTCTGTGACCCCTTCACAAAATTATTTTGTTAGTGTCTTTTTTACCTATCTTGTTTTAGGTTGGACATGTTTACACGGAACACCTAAAGGCAGTACCATTGCGAGAGCCACATCATCAGCACCATTGTAGACATATGAATAAGTCCAATTGGACAGAAAGAAAAACCCTGGGTGGGCATATATCGTCCCCCCATAATCCACTGTAGCATATCTGGAATTCATCCAGAAGTGATTGGATCTGATTTATTTACTAGGGAAAGGGTGCTTTTATACAGTATTGTCCCTGAACAATTAATGTACAAAGAAGTATCTGTAACGTTCACTATGGGGCAAAAGGAAGCAAAATAACCAGCCTATCGGGGTACAGTCAATTCTTTATAATGCCAAGTCGCAAGACTTATATTCTGTTCTTCCATATAAAAATTATCACAATATGTGCTGTTATCACAGCCAGGGTAACCCTCACCCTGAGGTTATCGGTGGTAAAGACATGGTCCGGGGTAACTGTTAGACCTGGCACCATTGGCGTGGGTCTCCCTTCCATTCTTTTCGCTGTTGCCTCCTGTAATTCAGCTATGATTTTGCTGGTCTAGATGCTTTGGGCAATTTGCCACTGCTATTCAGTGCCAAAGTGCAAGTGCTCCCTATTGTAAATTGTTGTAATGGATTAGTGACTCCATGATTGGCTTATTTGATTTACTTGTCAGGCTCTAGTACAGTGCACCATGTGTGCCCAGGGCCTGTAAATCAAATGTTGCTGGTGGGCTTGCAGCACTGGTTGTGCCACCCACAGAAGCAGCTTGTAAAGTGTGGCTCAGGCCTGCCATTGCAGAGCCTGTGTGCAGTCTGGGACTGCCATGTCGACTTGGCAAGTACAAACACTTTCCCTTTTCTACTTGTTAGACACCCCTAATGTAGGCTCAAGGTACACCTATGGGCAGGGTGCATTGTATGTGAAAGGTAGGACATGCCCTGATGTGTGTGGCATGTCCTGATAGTGAATTACAGCCAATTTCGTTTTTCACTATTGTAAGGCTATCTGTTCCCATAGGCCAGAATGGGCAGTTTGATTATAACATCTTATAATCCTAACTGACCCTAGGAACAAAATTGGAAAATAAAGTTTAGTATGCCTGAACTCAGAATGTTAAAATAGATCTTTAAGTGTGGGTGATTTTTACATTCTGTGTTTGAAAATACCACTTTTAGAAAGTAGGTATTTTCTTGCCTAAACCATCCAGCATGCCTCTGCTAGGTTTGTGTATTTCATGTCTGGTTTGTGTGTGACAGGGGGCTGGAGAGGGCCTTGGCTCCAGCAATCTGATGGGCCAGGTCTGGGCTGAATTGGACCTGCATGAGAGTAGGGGGAGGATATTTCCTTTCACTGACCTGAGCCTTCATAGAATAGAGAGTAGGGGGAGGAGTTTTCTTTTCAGCTACCTGGGCCAGGTCTGCTTTCAACAATGCTGTCTCCACCTCCTGCCACGAAGCTGCACCAGGGAGGACAGAACTGGTTTTGGCTGGGCACAGACACCCTCTGCCTTCAGTGGACAAAGGATTTTGCAGTATAAATATTGGGGCCCAGACCACAGAACTTTAGATCACTTCTGGGAATCAAGACAAACCTTTGCCAAGGAGAGAAACCAAGGAAGCTGAAGGAGGAGACTGCCCCTGTGCTGTCTGCTGTTTGGGGTTGGTCTGCAGTGGTTTACTTATTGCCAAGAAAAGGAGAAACGGAACTTTGTGTGTACTTTTACTATCTTGAGGAAGATCTCCATGGGCTTGAAGCTGAGCTTGCCTCCTGTTCTGAAGTCTCAGGGACACAAAGACTTCACCACAAGCTCCCTCTGAATTTCCTCGCTGGAAATTCTATCTGCAGTGAGGTGCCTGCTGTTGTTTTGGGCCCTTTAGAGGCTGTGTGTCACTAGGAGCTGGAAGCGTGACGCAACGAGGAAGAAGCCGTGTTGCTGCCGCAGCAGTTGCCGTCGCATCGGCGAAGAAGCGTTTTGCCTCTGCAGCTGTTCGCCATCGCATCACCGAATTAGCATGTCTCATCACCGGAGAAGCGTGCTGCCGCCGCAGAGGTTGCCATCACATCACCAGAGAAGCGTGTCTCAGGGCCTGTCACAGCTCCAAAGTTTATCGATTCTGCCGCATGGCCGTCGGGCGTGCACGCATCGCATCCACGTTGTCAGATCGCATCAAAGACGCCATTTTGTCGCATTGCACTGGATCATCGCATCAAGGCGCCATCTTGTTGCATCGTAACCGGAATACAGTAAGAAACCTATGCATCACCTCCTCTCCGGTAAGGAACCGACACATCACCTCCCCTGCGCTGCAGTAAGGAACCTACGCATCACCTCCCCCGAAGCAAGAAACCGACGCATCACCTTCCCTACAACCCTTTTGTGGTTTTGCGTAACGCATCCAGGGTACTTTGAGAGTAAAGTGTCGCATTTCCCATCTACATTGAACTAAGCTATTTCTACCATTTTAAAGTCATATTCTTGATGGTCTTGTGTTAAGTCTAGTAAAGATTACTTTTTCTAAACTGGTGTGGTGTCCTTTTGTAGTGTTTTCACTGTATTACTGTATATGTTTACAAATGCTTTATACACTGCCTCTGAGATAAGCCTGTCTGCTCGTGCCAAGCTACCAAGGGGGTGAGCAGGGGTTATTTTAGGAGTGTACCCCCATTTCCCTGACTAGAAGCAAGGGTCCCTATTTGGACAAAAGTGCAAGCCATTGCCAACTAGAGACCCTCATTTCTAATAGTAACTAAATCCGAACATTTCCTTTACCTCCACAAACTGTGGTGGCCGAGTGTATGTGTAGTTAACAAGTGACAATAAGTATGCAGTCCAAAGGCTAGTGACAGATCAGATAGGATAGCAGGCGGTCCCCTTCCCAAAGAATCTCCTATGAGTTTTCACAAACACATTATTCATGGCAGCCCTCCTATTGTGTCTCAGGGGAAAGTATTAATCTATGTTGAGTGTGGGTACACTATGTGTATCTTCCAGGAACCATAATACCCCACATACTATTATTACCACAGTTACCAGAACAATGACACACGTAATCTTACTTTGTATCGACCAAATCGTACTGCGTTGTCTAGGGACGATTGGCTGCTCGTCCTCCTCATTAATTTGCCTACCAAAAGGATGCATAACGGAACAAAGGAAGAAGAGCAAAAATGATAAGAAATGTAAGTGTTCCCAGTGTCCGTCAAAGCCTCACTGGTACAGGTTCCTATCGTCCATCAGCTGGCGCTCTTGCGCACCGGCGGTGGAGCTTGCTCCGTCCTAAGCTCTTTCCTAATGTAGACCACGTCGATAAAGGTGGTATACTTTTCAAAGTATACTTTCCTGACTAATGTTTAAACCACAAGAGCAAAACAGATGCAACTCTCTTGTTTATCCACTCCCTCGTTGGTACTGCTTCTCAGGATTTTCCTACCTTGTGCAGTCCATCCCTAGTCTTTCTTTTTCTTGGACTCAGTGGTCCTCAGCCGAGGATGTAAGTTGTACCTTGCAGCTCCAGACACTGCATGATCACAGAGGCTCCTTGATAGCCCGTATTTCTGGTGGGACAGCCTCATTCAAAACATTGCCGTTCTCTTTGTCTGTTTGTGTCCAAGCCACCTTTGCATCACTGAAAGGCATGAATCTGGGCACTTGCTCACATTCAACGTCTCCTATTCCCTCCTTGACCCACTGGCCGTAAGTCATCTGCAAAGGTATTCTCTTGCAGTGGGTCGTGTGGACCCAATTCTCTTGACCAGCAACCTTTACAGCTGTCTGTGTAGCCAGAAGGACTTGGTCAGGACCTTTCCATCTGGGCTCCAGATTTTTCTTCCTATGGAAACTTCGGATTAGAATGAAGTCCCCAGGCTGGATACTGTGGTCAGGACCCTCTTGCTTAGGAGGTAAGGAGTCTTGCACCTGTTGGTGAATAGAGCGCAAACTTTCCATCAATTGCCCATGGTAATCAAGCAATACAGGATATTCAATATCGGGAAAACTTTCTCAGCCTAGGGCCACCCCCAGACATTTGCTGGGCGACCAAACACAATTTCATAAGGGGACAACCCTGTTCTAGAATGTGCTCTAGTCCTAGTGGACAAAAGGGCCAAAGGAAGAGCATCTGGCCATTGCACCCCTGTTGTCTCCTGAATTTTTGCCAATTTCAATTTCAGTGTGCCATTATACTTCTCGACCAACCCCGCTGACTGCGGGTGATTAGCGGCATGGAATTGTTGTTCAATATACAAGCCTTCACATATTAGCTTAATCACTTTCCCATTAAAATGAGAGCCATTGTCACTCCAAATAACTTTGGGCATTCCAAAATGCGGAAAGAACTCTTTAATAAACACCTTTGCTGTTGTGGTAGCCATATTGTCTTTAGTAGGTTAGGCCTCCACCCATTTACTGAATGCACACATGACCACTAGAACATACTTGAGATTGTTACAAGGTTCTAGCTCAATGAAATCCATTTGAAGGACTTCAAAGGGGAATGTAGGTGGAGCAAAGTTACTGGATGGTGGGGGGAACCTTTCCCAGGATTGTGCATCAAACAAATAATATAATTTTTCAATAAGTATGCAGCTGTTTTGGAAATATTATCATTACACCAAACTGGGGCCAATAGTTTACAAATTCCTTTTGCACTGATATGGGCTGGGCCATGAGCCATAATAACCACAGGGAGTATGTATGCCTCAGGTAACATCCATTTCTGCTTTCCAGGCAAATCAATCCAACATCCTTCTTCATCTAAACGTGCTGTACTCTCTTGCCACACAGCTAATTCTTCTGTCATGGCCTCGCTTTGTATCTCTTTCACACTCTTAACTGTGTTTTCAAACATAGTGTTCTCGGGAACCCATCTAGCTGGGCCTGCAACAAAAATTCTCTTCATCTTACTCTGAGCCGTCTCTTGGCTGTCTGATCAGCAAACACATTCCCTCTACCTACATCATCTGTCACTTTCTTGTGGGCACTACACTTTATGATAGCCATTTTCTCAGGAAGTTTTAGTGCAGATAGTAATCGTGATTTCAAGTGTTCATGTTGTATCTTAGTACGATGCGAGGTACAAAACCCTCTCTCTGCCCACAGGCGCCCAAAGGTGTGCGCAACCCCAAAAGCATACTGGCTGTCAGTGTAATTATTGACAACTAACCCTTTGCTCAAACCACAAGCTCATATAAGGGCAACAAGTTCTGCTGCCTTAGCAGATTGATAGGGGACTCGTGAAGTCTCTACCACTGTGCGCAATGTAGTGATAGCAGAAGCTGCAGTGGTGGTGCCATCTGGTCATTTAAAACAAGAGCCATTGACATATAGTTCTCCTTGGAGATCAGATAAGGGAACATCAGTCAGGTCTACCCATCCTTTCGTCTCTTCCTCTGGAAAATACAATCATGTTTGTCAATTGCATCATTCTCGGAAAGGAGGGGTAGTAACATGGCTGGATTCAGAGTAACACATCTTTTGATCGTAATAAGTTTGGCAAACAATGTCAATTCGTAGCCAGTAAGACGTGCACTGGTGAGGTGCTGTGTCCTTGTTTTATTCAAAAATGTGTCCACAGCATGGGGCACCATAACTGTGAGGTCAGTATTGAGTATGAGTTCAGCATAATGTCTGATGGAAGTGGCCATGGCCACGACCGCTCGCAGACGGGAGGGACCTTGCGACAGGATCAAGCAAAGCAGAGAAATAAGCGCAAGGTCTCTGTCTATCGCCAAATTTTTGGGTCAAGAGAGAGAGAGCACAACCAGCCATCTCGTGTACGTATAACACAAAAGGCTTGTTATAGTCAGGCGTGCCTAATACTGGAGCAGAGCAAAGCACAGTTTTTAATTCTTCAAAAGATTGCTGACAATCTGGCGTCCAAGGTAAAGGCTCATGGACGTCTTTTGTTGTTAATGCAAACAGGGGTTTGATCAGTAAGGAATAGTTAGGGATCCACTGTTGACAGTAGGAAGTGATGCCTATAAAAGCATGCACGTCCTTTTGAGTTTGTGGACAGGGCATTTTATTAATGGTACTGATGTGTTCTGGCGTTAACCTTCTACCCTCCTTCAACAGAAGGTGACCTAAACAGGTGACCTCCTGTCGACAGTACTGAACCTTCAAAAGTGAAACTTTATGACCATGGTGTGCCAGGTCTAACAATAATTTCACTGTACTATCTTTGCAACCTTGTTCAGTATCAGAAGCAATTAACAAATCGTCAGCATACTGTGCCAATGCATTGCCTGGCGAAAGTGAGAGTGAATCCAACTGACCTTTCAATACTTGACTATAAATGCTAGGACTTTCAGTATAGCCTTGTGGAGCTCCACAGAATTGGAAACTTTTGCCAGCCAGCAAAAATCTGAACAAATACCTGCTGTCTGGGTGTATGGGAATGCTAAAGAATCCATTTTTTAAAAATCAATGACAGAGAAAAACTTTGCGTTATTTGGAATCATTGTTAAAAGTGTGGTGATGAATGTATGACGTTACAACGCATACAATTACAACGCATGCATTTGCAACGCAATTTTTACATCGCAAGTACTTTTACAACACAAGTTTTAACAACGCATACCATTACAACGCAAAAATATGCAAATACCTAAAAGAGCCTTTACAACGCAAAACAACACAACGCATACTTTTCCAATGCATTTTTAAAAAAAAGTATAATAATCCCCTGGCACAGGATGCAGGGAAAATAGGGGTTTTTGGTGGGAAAGTGTTTTAAAATATGGTAAAAAACAAACAACACTAATGGAGAAGAAAATACTTGTGTAATAAATTAATA
This sequence comes from Triturus cristatus, assembly GCF_964204655.1. Classification (NCBI taxonomy): domain Eukaryota; kingdom Metazoa; phylum Chordata; class Amphibia; order Caudata; family Salamandridae; genus Triturus; species Triturus cristatus. Next base: position 1,163,881,350 of record NC_140581.1, read on the forward strand.
CTCGGGTACTAATTTTATTCCTCAAGTACTTAAATTAATATTCATACATTTTAAAACCTGTAAATACATTTTTCTAAGACACAATCTTTGCATTTAAAGTTAAAACGACAGAAATGCAAGCTTCAAAAAACACAAAGAAGACAAAAGCGAGGTACAGGAAGGTAAACAAAGAATCCACCATTTTAAAAGCTGACAGAGGCTTAAGTCCTACAACTCTTTCAATTAAATGAACTTGACCCTCAGGTAGACAAAATAAAGGACAAAACAAACTATACCAAATGTAACGGAAATAAACAAACAAAAATTAAATTAATGTTTTACACAGCATATGAATGCCAGAAAACAAATATACAGGAAACATATCTTTGTGAAAATGAAGGTGCTAGACCACAAAACGTATAAAAGGAGCCAACCACCATTTAAATTACAGTAGTTACCTGACTACCAGAGGCCCCAAATGCATTCAGCTGCCAGACAGTGTCACATCCGCAAAATTACAAAGCCAATAATAAAAGTAAGTATTACTGATAAAATAATTTAGTAATATTTCTGTAATAAAAAAAAGAAATATACTGCAAGATAAATACTTTTTTTACAGGATCTTGACAATAATATCTTTAACTTGGTGAAGGTGACTTACCTTTTTTGGACGTTGCATTGTAAAAGTAAGTGAATAAATTCAATATTTTAAGTTATTGTATTTTGAAAATTATTTGCTTCATGAAAACTACTAGTGGTTAGTTGTGATATATAAAAAAGTAAACTTTTTATTTCTTAAAACACCAAAATAGTTCCTGCCTCCGGAAAAATGTAGAATACTTTTTGGGTTATAAATACTCTTTCTACTCAAATAGGTGGCAGTGTCAGGGTAAACACTGGATAGTTTTCGGATTATAATTATGATTAAAAATCAAAATGGTAAATGACTGAGGTAAAACGCAGGAGAGTGTTAATGTGTCAATTACTCTTCCTCATCCAAACTGTTTATTCAAAATGAAAAGCAGATATATCTGTCTTTAATTCTTAATCATTTTCAAAAACATGGCAATGATTTTAGTAATTAAAAGTTTTGTTTATCAATTAAATAAAACATTAAATTTACGTAATTTTGAACTGCATTTTGTATTCTCCACAGATCGCAAGATATATAAAATGGAAAACGTAAATCATCTTGTAAAAACCTGTGAAAGAACACCTAAAAAGAGCAGATTTCATTATTAAAGGTAAAATATTATTCACAAGTTTCTAATGTACAATTTCAAAATTAATAAAACAAATGCAAGGATTGCATGCATCATTATACATTAGGACAGTGGTGGAGTATAAAATTACTATTGCAACTCCAAAGGGGTGCTTGCCTCTGGAAAATGTTGGATAGTGGTGGTATTTTAAATTACTATTCCAAATCCAACGTGGTGCGTGCCTCTGGTAAAATGCTGGATAGTTGTGCTGTTTTAAATTACTATTCCAAATCCAAAGGGGTGCTTGCCTAAGGGAAAATGCTGGATAGTGGTGCTGTTTTAAATTACTATTCCAACTCCAAAGGGGTGCTTGCCTAAGGGAAAATGCTGGATAGTGGTGCTGTTTTAAATTACTATTCCAAATCCAAAGGAGTGCTTGCCTAAGTGAAAATGCACGATAGTGGTGGTGTTTTAAATTACTATTCCAAATCCAAAGTGGTGCTTGCCTCTGGTAAAATGTTGGATAGTGGTGCTGTTTTAAATTACTATTCCAAATCCAAAGGGGTGCTTTCCTAAGGGGAAATGCTGGATAGTGGTGCTGTTTTACATTACTATTCCAACTCCAAAGGGGTGCTTGCCTAAGTGAAAATGCTGGATAGTGGTGGTGTTTTAAATTACTATTCCAAATCCAAAGTGGTGCTTGCCTCTGGTAAAATGTTGGATAGTGGTGCTGTTTTAAATTACTATTCCAAATCCAAAGGGGTGCTTTCCTAAGGGAAAATGCTGGATAGTGGGGCTGTTTTAAATTACTATTCCAACTCCAAAGGGTTGCTTGCCTAAGGGAAAATGCTGGATAGTGGTGGTGTTTTAAATTACTATTTCAACTCCAAAGGGGTGCTTGGCTCTAGGAAAATGCTGGATAGTGGTGGTGTTTTAAATTACTATTCCAAATCCAAAGGGGTGCCCAAAGGAGTGCTTGCCTATGGGAAAATGCTGGATAGTGGTGCTGTTTTACATTACTATTCCAAGACCAACAGGGTGCTTGCCTAAGGGAAAATGCTGGATAGTGGTGCTGTTTTAAATTACTATTCCAACTCCAAAGGGGTGCTTGCCTAAGGGAAAATGCTGGATAGTGGTGGTGTTTTAAATTACTATTCCAAATCCAAAGTGGTGCTTGCCTCTGGTAAAATGCTGGATAGTGGTGCTGTTTTAAATTACTATTCCAAATCCAAAGGGGTGCTTGCCTAAGGGAAAATGATGGATAGTGGTGCTGTTTTAAATTACTATTCCAAGACCACCAGGGTGCTTGCCTCTAGGAAAATGCTGGATAGTGGTGGTGTTTTAAATTACTATTCCAAATCCAAAGGGGTGCCCAAAGGAGTGCTTGCCTATGGGAAAATGCTGGATAGTGGTGCTGTTTTACATTACTATTCCAAGACCAACAGGGTGCTTGCCTAAGGGAAAATGCTGGATAGTGGGGCTGTTTTAAATTACTATTCCAACTCCAAAGGGTTGCTTGCCTAAGGGAAAATGCTGGATAGTGGTGGTGTTTTAAATTACTATTTCAACTCCAAAGGGGTGCTTGCCTCTAGGAAAATGCTGGATAGTGGTGGTGTTTTAAATTACTATTCCAAATCCAAAGGGGTGCCCAAAGGAGTGCTTGCCTATGGGAAAATGCTGGATAGTGGTGCTGTTTTACATTACTATTCCAAGACCAGCAGGGTGCTTGCCTAAGGGAAAATGCTGGATAGTGGTGCTGTTTTAAATTACTATTCCAACTCCAAAGGGGTGCTTGCCTAAGGGAAAATGCTGGATAGTGGTGGTGTTTTAAATTACTATTCCAAATCCAAAGTGGTGCTTGCCTCTGGTAAAATGCTGGATAGTGGTGCTGTTTTAAATTACTATTCCAAATCCAAAGGGGTGCTTGCCTAAGGGAAAATGCTGGATAGTGGTGCTGTTTTAAATTACTATTCCAAGACCAACAGGGTGCTTGCCTAAGGGAAAATGCTGGATAGTGGTGCTGTTTTAAATTACTATTCCAACTCCAAAGGGCTGCTTGCCTAAGGGAAAATGCTGGATAGTGGTGGTGTTTTAAATTACTATTTCAACTCCAAAGGGGAGTTTGCCTCTAGGAAAATGCTGGATAGTGGTGGTGTTTTAAATTACTATTCCAAATCCAAAGGGGTGGTTGCCTCTAGGAAAATGCTGGATAGTGGTGGTGTTTTAAATTATTATTCCAAATCCAATATGGTGCTTGCTTCTGGTAAAATGCTGAATAGTGGTGCTGTTTTAAATTACTATTCCAACTCCAAAGGGGTGCTTGCCTCTGGGAAATGCTGGATAGTGGTGCTGTTTTAAATTATTATTCCAAATCCAACGCTGTGCTTGCCTCTGGTAAAATGCTGAATAGTGGTGCTGTTTTAAATTACTATTCTAACTCCAAAGGGGTGCTTGCCTCTGGGAAGATGCTGGATAGTGGTGGTGTTTTAAATTACTATTCCAACTCCAAAGTGGTGCTTGCCTCAGGGAAAATGCTGGATAGTGGTGGTGTTTTAAATTACTATTCCAACTCAAAAGGGGTGCTTGCCTAAGGTAAAATGCTGGATAGTGGTGCTGTTTTAAATTACTATTCCAACTCCAAAGGGGTGCTTGCCTAAGGGAAGATGCTGGATAGTGGTGCTGTTTTAAATTACTATTCCAACACCAAAGGGGTGCTTGCCTCTGGGAAAATGCTGGATAGTGGTGTTGTTTTAAATTACTATTCCAAGACCAAAGGGCTGCCCTAAGGGAAAATGCTGGATAGTGGTGGTGTTTTAAATTACTCTTTCAACTCCAAAGGGGTGCTTGCCTCTAGGAAAATGCTGGATAGTGGTGGTGTTTTAAATTACTATTCCAAATCCAAAGTGGTGCTTCCCTCTGGTAAAATGCTGGATAGTGGTGCTGTTTTAAATTACTATTCCAAATCCAAAGGGGTGCTTTCCTAAGGGAAAATGCTGGATAGTGGGGCTGTTTTAAATTACTATTCCAACTCCAAAGGGTTGCTTGCCTAAGTGAAAATGCTGGATAGTGGTGGTGTTTTAAATTACTATTTCAACTCCAAAGGGGTGCTTGCCTCTAGGAAAATGCTGGATAGTGGTGGTGTTTTAAATTACTATTCCAAGACCAACAGGGTGCTTGCCTAAGGGAAAATGCTGGATAGTGGTGCTGTTTTAAATTACTATTCCAACTCCAAAGGGGTGCTTGCCTAAGGGAAAATGCTGGATAGTGGTGGTGTTTTAAATTACTATTCCAAATCCAAAGTGGTGCTTGCCTCTGGTAAAATGCTGGATAGTGGTGCTGTTTTAAATTACTATTCCAACTCCAAAGGGTTGCTTGCCTAAGGGAAAATGCTGGATAGTGGTGGTGTTTTAAATTACTATTTCAACTCCAAAGGGGTGCTTGCCTCTAGGAAAATGCTGGATAGTGGTGGTGTTTTAAATTACTATTCCAAATCCAAAGGGGTGCCCAAAGGAGTGCTTGCCTATGGGAAAATGCTGGATAGTGGTGCTGTTTTACATTACTATTCCAAGACCAGCAGGGTGCTTGCCTAAGGGAAAATGCTGGATAGTGGTGCTGTTTTAAATTACTATTCCAACTCCAAAGGGGTGCTTGCCTAAGGGAAAATGCTGGATAGTGGTGGTGTTTTAAATTACTATTCCAAATCCAAAGTGGTGCTTGCCTCTGGTAAAATGCTGGATAGTGGTGCTGTTTTAAATTACTATTCCAAATCCAAAGGGGTGCTTGCCTAAGGGAAAATGCTGGATAGTGGTGCTGTTTTAAATTACTATTCCAAGACCAACAGGGTGCTTGCCTAAGGGAAAATGCAGGATAGTGGTGCTGTTTTAAATTACTATTCCAACTCCAAAGGGCTGCTTGCCTAAGGGAAAATGCTGGATAGTGGTGGTGTTTTAAATTACTATTTCAACTCCAAAGGGGAGTTTGCCTCTAGGAAAATGCTGGATAATGGTGCTGTTTTAAATTACTATTCCAAATCCAAAGGGGTGCTTGCCTAAGGGAAAATGCTGGATAGTGGTGCTGTTTTAAATTACTATTCCAAGACCAACAGGGTGCTTGCCTCTAGGAAAATGCTGGATAGTGGTGCTGTTTTACATTATTATTCCAAGACCAACAGGGTGCTTGCCTAAGGGAAAATGCTGGATAGTGGGGCTGTTTTAAATTACTATTCCAACTCCAAAGGGTTGCTTGCCTAAGGGAAAATGCTGGATAGTGGTGGTGTTTTAAATTACTATTTCAACTCCAAAGGGGTGCTTGCCTCTAGGAAAATGCTGGATAGTGGTGGTGTTTTAAATTACTATTCCAAATCCAAAGGGGTGCCCAAAAGAGTGCTTGCCTATGGGAAAATGCTGGATAGTGGTGCTGTTTTACATTACTATTCCAAGACCAGCAGGGTGCTTGCCTAAGGGAAAATGCTGGATAGTGGTGCTGTTTTAAATTACTATTCCAACTCCAAAGGGGTGCTTGCCTAAGGGAAAATGCTGGATAGTGGTGGTGTTTTAAATTACTATTCCAAATCCAAAGTGGTGCTTGCCTCTGGTAAAATGCTGGATAGTGGTGCTGTTTTAAATTACTATTCCAAATCCAAAGGGGTGCTTGCCTAAGGGAAAACGCTGGATAGTGGTGCTGTTTTAAATTACTATTCCAAGACCAACAGGGTGCTTGCCTAAGGGAAAATGCTGGATAGTGGTGCTGTTTTAAATTACTATTCCAACTCCAAAGGGCTGCTTGCCTAAGGGAAAATGCTGGATAGTGGTGGTGTTTTAAATTACTATTTCAACTCCAAAGGGGAGTTTGCCTCTAGGAAAATGCTGGATAGTGGTGGTGTTTTAAATTACTATTCCAAATCCAAAGGGGTGGTTGCCTCTAGGAAAATGCTGGATAGTGGTGGTGTTTTAAATTATTATTCCAAATCCAACATGGTGCTTGCTTCTGGTAAAATGCTGAATAGTGGTGCTGTTTTAAATTACTATTCCAAATCCAAAGGGGTGCTTGCCTAAGGGAAAATGCTGGATAGTGGTGCTGTTTTAAATTACTATTCCAACTCCAAAGGGGTGCTTGCCTCTGGGAAATGCTGGATAGTGGTGCTGTTTTAAATTATTATTCCAAATCCAACGCGGTGCTTGCCTCTGGTAAAATGCTGAATAGTGGTGCTGTTTTAAATTACTATTCTAACTCCAAAGGGGTGCTTGCCTCTGGGAAGATGCTGGATAGTGGTGGTGTTTTAAATTACTATTCCAACTCCAAAGTGGTGCTTGCCTCAGGGAAAATGCTGGATAGTGGTGGTGTTTTAAATTACTATTCCAACTCAAAAGGGGTGCTTGCCTAAGGTAAAATGCTGGATAGTGGTGCTGTTTTAAATTACTATTCCAACTCCAAAGGGGTGCTTGCCTAAGGGAAAATGCTGGATAGTGGTGCTGTTTTAAATTACTATTCCAACACCAAAGGGGTGCTTGCCTCTGGGAAAATGCTGGATAGTGGTGTTGTTTTAAATTACTATTCCAAGTCCAAAGGACTGCCCTAAGGGAAAATGCTGGATAGTGGTGGTGTTTAAAATTACTATTTCAACTCCAAAGGGGTGCTTGCCTCTAGGAAAATGCTGGATAGTGGTGGTGTTTTAAATTAATATTCCAAATCCAAAGGGGTGCCCAAAGGAGTGCTTGCCTATGGGAAAATGCTGGATAGTGGTGCTGTTTTACATTACTATTCCAAGACCAACAGGGTGCTTGCCTCAGGGAAAATGCTGGATAGTGGTGCTGTTTTAAATTACTATTCCAACTCCAAAGGGGTGCTTGCCGAAGGGAAAATGCTGGATAGTGGTGGTGTTTTAAATTACTATACCAAATCCAAAGTGGTGCTTGCCTCTGGTAAAATGCTGGATAGTGGTGCTGTTTTAAATTACTATTCCAAATCCAAAGGGGTGCTTGCCTAAGGGGAAAATGCTGGATAGTGGTGCTGTTTTACATTACTATTCCAAGACCAACAGGGTGCTTGCCTAAGGGAAAATGATGGATAGTGGGGCTGTTTTAAATTACTATTGCAACTCCAAAGGGGTGCTTGCCTCTAGGAAAATGCTGGATAGTGGTGGTGTTTTAAATTACTATTCCAAATCCAAAGGGGTGCCCAAAGGAGTGCTTGCCTACGGGAAAATGCTGGATAGTGGTGCTGTTTTACATTACTATTCCAAGACCAACAGGGTGCTTGCCTAAGGGAAAATGCTGGATAGTGGTGCTGTTTTAAATTACTATTCCAACTCCAAAGGGTTGCTTGCCTAAGGGAAAATGCTGGATAGTGGTGGTGTTTTAAATTACTATTTCAACTCCAAAGGGGTGCTTGCCTCTAGGAAAATGCTGGATAGTGGTGGTGTTTTAAATTACTATTCCAAGACCAACAGGGTGCTTGCCTAAGGGAAAATGCTGGATAGTGGTGCTGTTTTAAATTACTATTCCAACTCCAAAGGGGTGCTTGCCTAAGGGAAAATGCTGGATAGTGGTGGTGTTTTAAATTACTATTCCAAATCCAAAGTGGTGCTTGCCTCTGGTAAAATGCTGGATAGTGGTGCTGTTTTAAATTACTATTCCAAATCCAAAGGGGTGCTTGCCTAAGGGAAAATGCTGGATAGTGGTGCTGTTTTAAATTACTATTCCAAGACCAACAGGGTGCTTGCCTCTAGGAAAATGCTGGATAGTGGTGGTGTTTTAAATTACTATTCCAAATCCAAAGGGGTGCCCAAAGGAGTGCTTGCCTATGGGAAAATGCTGGATAGTGGTGCTGTTTTACATTACTATTCCAAGACCAACAGGGTGCTTGCCTAAGGGAAAATGCTGGATAGTGGGGCTGTTTTAAATTACTATTCCAACTCCAAAAGGTTGCTTGCCTAAGGGAAAATGCTGGATAGTGGTGGTGTTTTAAATTACTATTTCAACTCCAAAGGGGTGCTTGCCTCTAGGAAAACGCTGGATAGTGGTGGTGTTTTAAATTACTATTCCAAATCCAAAGGGGTGCCCAAAGCAGTGCTTGCCTATGGGAAAATGCTGGATAGTGGTGCTGTTTTACATTACTATTCCAACTCCAAAGGGGTGCTTGCCTAAGGGAAAATGCTGGATAGTGGTGGTGTTTTTAATTACTATTCCAAATCAAGTGGTGCTTGCCTCTGGTAAAATGCTGGATAGTGGTGCTGTTTTAAATTACTATTCCAAATCCAAAGGGGTGCTTGCCTAAGGGAAAATGCTGGATAGTGGTGCTGTTTTAAATTACTATTCCAAGACCAACAGGGTGCTTGCCTAAGGGAAAATGCTGGATAGTGGTGGTGTTTTAAATTACTATTTCAACTCCAAAGGGGAGTTTGCCTCTAGGAAAATGCTGGATAGTGGTGGTGTTTTAAATTACTATTCCAAATCCAAAGGGGTGGTTGCCTCTAGGAAAATGCTGGATAGTGGTGGTGTTTTAAATTATTATTCCAAATCCAACATGGTGCTTGCTTCTGGTAAAATGCTGAATAGTGGTGCTGTTTTAAATTACTATTCCAAATCCAAAGGGGTGCTTGCCTAAGGGAAAATGCTGGATAGTGGTGCTGTTTTAAATTACTATTCCAACTCCAAAGGGGTGCTTGCCTCTGGGAAATGCTGGATAGTGGTGCTGTTTTAAATTATTATTCCAAATCCAACTCGGTGCTTGCCTCTGGTAAAATGCTGAATAGTGGTGCTGTTTTAAATTACTATTCTAACTCCAAAGGGGTGCTTGCCTCTGGGAAGATGCTGGATAGTGGTGGTGTTTTAAATTACTATTCCAACTCCAAAGTGGTGCTTGCCTCAGGGAAAATGCTGGATAGTGGTGGTGTTTTAAATTACTATTCCAACTCAAAAGGGGTGCTTGCCTAAGGTAAAATGCTGGATAGTGGTGCTGTTTTAAATTACTATTCCAACTCCAAAGGGGTGCTTGCCTAAGGGAAAATGCTGGATAGTGGTGCTGTTTTAAATTACTATTCCAACACCAAAGGGGTGCTTGCCTCTGGGAAAATGCTGGATAGTGGTGTTGTTTTAAATTACTATTCCAAGACCAAAGGGCTGCCCTAAGGGAAAATGCTGGATAGTGGTGGTGTTTAAAATTACTATTTCAACTCCAAAGGGGTGCTTGCCTCTAGGAAAATGCTGGATAGTGGTGGTGTTTTAAATTACTATTCCAAATCCAAAGGGGTGCCCAAAGGAGTGCTTGCCTATGGGAAAATGCTGGATAGTGGTGCTGTTTTACATTACTATTCCAAGACCAACAGGGTGCTTGCCTCAGGGAAAATGCTGGATAGTGGTGCTGTTTTAAATTACTATTCCAACTCCAAAGGGGTGCTTGCCTAAGGGAAAATGCTGGATAGTGGTGGTGTTTTAAATTACTATACCAAATCCAAAGTGGTGCTTGCCTCTGGTAAAATGCTGGATAGTGGTGCTGTTTTAAATTACTATTCCAAATCCAAAGGGGTGCTTGCCTAAGGGGAAAATGCTGGATAGTGGTGCTGTTTTAAATTACTATTCCAAGACCAACAGGGTGCTTGCCTCTAGGAAAATGCTGGATAGTGGTGGTGTTTTAAATTACTATTCCAAATCCACAGGGGTGCCCAAAGGAGTGCTTGCCTATCGGAAAATGCTGGATAGTGGTGCTGTTTTACATTACTATTCCAAGACCAACAGGGTGCTTGCCTAAGGGAAAATGCTGGATAGTGGGGCTGTTTTAAATTACTATTGCAACTCCAAAGGGGTGCTTGCCTCTAGGAAAATGCTGGATAGTGGTGGTGTTTTAAATTACTATTCCAAATCCAAAGGGGTGCCCAAAGGAGTGCTTGCCTACGGGAAAATGCTGGATAGTTGTGCTGTTTTACATTACTATTCCAAGACCAACAGGGTGCTTGCCTAAGGGAAAATGCTGGATAGTGGTGCTGTTTTACATTACTATTCCAACTCCAAAGGGGTGCTTGCCTAAGGGAAAATGCAGAATAGTGATGCTGTTTTAAATGACTATTCCAAGACCAACAGGGTGCTTGCCTAAGGGAAAATGCTGGATAGTGGTGCTGTTTTAAATTACTATTCCAAATCCAAAGGGGTGCTTTCCTAAGGGAAAATGCTGGATAGTGGGGCTGTTTTAAATTACTATTCCAACTCCAAAGGGTTGCTTGCCTAAGTGAAAATGCTGGATAGTGGTGGTGTTTTAAATTACTATTTCAACTCCAAAGGGGTGCTTGCCTCTAGGAAAATGCTGGATAGTGGTGGTGTTTTAAATTACTATTCCAAATCCAAAGTGGTGCTTGCCTCTGGTAAAATGCTGGATAGTGGTGCTGTTTTAAATTACTATTCCAAATCCAAAGGGGTGCTTGCCTAAGGGAAAATGCTGGATAGTGGTGCTGTTTTAAATTACTATTCCAAGACCAACAGGGTGCTTGCCTAAGGGAAAATGCTGGATAGTGGTGCTGTTTTAAATTACTATTCCAAGACCAACAGGGTGCTTGCCTAAGGGAAAATGCTGGATAGTGGTGCTGTTTTACATTACTATTCCAACTCCAAAGGGGTGCTTGCCTAAGTGAAAATGCTGGATAGTGGTGGTGTTTTAAATTACTATTCCAAATCCAAAGAGGTGCTTGCCTCTGGTAAAATGTTGGATAGTGGTGCTGTTTTAAATTACTATTCCAAATCCAAAGGGGTGCTTTCCTAAGGGAAAATGCTGGATAGTGGGGCTGTTTTAAATTACTATTCCAAATCCAAAGGGTTGCTTGCCTAAGGGAAAATGCTGGATAGTGGTGGTGTTTTAAATTACTATTTCAACTCCAAAGGGGTGCTTGCCTCTAGGAAAATGCTGGATAGTGGTGGTGTTTTAAATTACTATTTCAAATCCAAAGGGGTGCCCAAAGGAGTGCTTGCCTATGGGAAAATGCTGGATAGTGGTGCTGTTTTACATTACTATTCCAAGACCAACAGGGTGCTTGCCTAAGGGAAAATGCTGGATAGTGGTGCTGTTTTAAATTACTATTCCAACTCCAAAGGGGTGCTTGCCTAAGGGAAAATGCTGGATAGTGGTGGTGTTTTAAATTACTATTCCAAATCCAAAGTGGTGCTTGCCTCTGGTAAAATGCTGGATAGTGGTGCTGTTTTAAATTACTATTCCAAATCCAAAGGGGTGCTTGCCTAAGGGAAAATGCTGGATAGTGGTGCTGTTTTAAATTACTATTCCAAGACCAACAGGGTGCTTGCCTCTAGGAAAATGCTGGATAGTGGTGGTGTTTTAAATTACTATTCCAAATCCAAAGGGGTGCCCAAAGGAGTGCTTGCCTATGGGAAAATGCTGGATAGTGGTGCTGTTTTACATTACTATTCCAAGACCAACAGGGTGCTTGCCTAAGGGAAAATGCTGGATAGTGGGGCTGTTTTAAATTACTATTCCAACTCCAAAGGGTTGCTTGCCTAAGGGAAAATGCTGGATAGTGGTGGTGTTTTAAATTACTATTTCAACTCCAAAGGGGTGCTTGCCTCTAGGAAAATGCTGGATAGTGGTGGTGTTTTAAATTACTATTCCAAATCCAGAGGGGTGCCCAAAGGAGTGCTTGCCTATGGGAAAATGCTGGATAGTGGTGCTGTTTTACATTACTATTCCAAGACCAGCAGGGTGCTTGCCTAAGGGAAAATGCTGGATAGTGGTGCTGTTTTAAATTACTATTCCAACTGCAAAGGGGTGCTTGCCTAAGGGAAAATGCTGGATAGTGGTGGTGTTTTAAATTACTATTCCAAATCCAAAGTGGTGCTTGCCTCTGGTAAAATGCTGGATAGTGGTGCTGTTTTAAATTACTATTCCAAATCCAAAGGGGTGCTTGCCTAAGGGAAAATGCTGGATAGTGGTGCTGTTTTAAATTACTATTCCAAGACCAACAGGGTGCTTGCCTAAGGGAAAATGCTGGATAGTGGTGCTGTTTTAAATTACTATTCCAACTCCAAAGGGCTGCTTGCCTAAGGGAAAATGCTGGATAGTGGTGGTGTTTTAAATTACTATTTCAACTCCAAAGGGGAGTTTGCCTCTAGGAAAATGCTGGATAGTGGTGGTGTTTTAAATTACTATTCCAAATCCAAAGGGGTGGTTGCCTCTAGGAAAATGCTGGATAGTGGTGGTGTTTTAAATTACTATTCCAAATCCAACATGGTGCTTGCTTCTGGTAAAATGCTGAATAGTGGTGCTGTTTTAAATTACTATTCCAAATCCAAAGGGGTGCTTCCCTAAGGGAAAATGCTGGATAGTGGTGCTGTTTTAAATTACTATTCCAACTCCAAAGGGGTGCTTGCCTCTGGGAAATGCTGGATAGTGGTGCTGTTTTAAATTATTATTCCAAATCCAACGCGGTGCTTGCCTCTGGTAAAATGCTGAGTAGTGGTGCTGTTTTAAATTACTATTCTAACTCCAAAGGGGTGCTTGCCTCTGGGAAGATGCTGGATAGTGGTGGTGTTTTAAATTACTATTCCAACTCCAAAGTGGTGCTTGCCTCAGGGAAAATGCTGGATAGTGGTGGTGTTTTAAATTACTATTCCAACTCAAAAGGGGTGCTTGCCTAAGGTAAAATGCTGGATAGTGGTGCTGTTTTAAATTACTATTCCAACTCCAAAGGGGTGCTTGCCTAAGGGAAAATGCTGGATAGTGGTGCTGTTTTAAATTACTATTCCAACACCAAAGGGGTGCTTGCCTCTGGGAAAATGCTGGATAGTGGTGTTGTTTTAAATTACTATTCCAAGACCAAAGGGCTGCCCTAAGGGAAAATGCTGGATAGTGGTGGTGTTTAAAATTACTATTTCAACTCCAAAGGGGTGCTTGCCTCTAGGAAAATGCTGGATAGTGGTGGTGTTTTAAATTACTATTCCAAATCCAAAGGGGTGCCCAAATGAGTGCTTGCCTATGGGAAAATGCTGGATAGTGGTGCTGTTTTACATTACTATTCCAAGACCAACAGGGTGCTTGCCTCAGGGAAAATGCTGGATAGTGGTGCTGTTTTAAATTACTATTCCAACTCCAAAGGGGTGCTTGCCTAAGGGAAAATGCTGGATAGTGGTGGTGTTTTAAATTACTATACCAAATCCAAAGTGGTGCTTGCCTCTGGTAAAATGCTGGATAGTGGTGCTGTTTTAAATTACTATTCCAAATCCAAAGGGGTGCTTGCCTAAGGGGAAAATGCTGGATAGTGGTGCTGTTTTAAATTACTATTCCAAGACCAACAGGGTGCTTGCCTCTAGGAAAATGCTGGATAGTGGTGGTGTTTTAAATTACTATTCCAAATCCACAGGGGTGCCCAAAGGAGTGCTTGCCTATGGGAAAATGCTGGATAGTGGTGCTGTTTTACATTACTATTCCAAGACCAACAGGGTGCTTACCTAAGGGAAAATGCTGGATAGTGGGGCTGTTTTAAATTACTATTGCAACTCCAAAGGGGTGCTTGCCTCTAGGAAAATGCTGGATAGTGGTGGTGTTTTAAATTACTATTCCAAATCCAAAGGGGTGCCCAAAGGAGTGCTTGCCTACGGGAAAATGCTGGATAGTGGTGCTGTTTTACATTACTATTCCAAGACCAACAGGGTGCTTGCCTAAGGGAAAATGCTGGATAGTGGTGCTGTTTTAAATTACTATTCCAACTCCAAAGGGGTGCTTGCCTAAGGGAAAATGCTGGATAGTGGTGCTGTTTTAAATTACTATTCCAAGACCAACAGGGTGCTTGCCTAAGGGAAAATGCTGGATAGTGGTGCTGTTTTAAATTACTATTCCAACTCCAAAGGGCTGCTTGCCTAAGGGAAAATGCTGGATAGTGGTGGTGTTTTAAATTACTATTTCAACTCCAAAGGGGAGTTTGCCTCTAGGAAAATGCTGGATAGTGGTGGTGTTTTAAATTATTATTCCAAATCCAAAGGGGTGGTTGCCTCTAGGAAAATGCTGGATAGTGGTGGTGTTTTAAATTATTATTCCAAATCCAACATGGTGCTTGCTTCTGGTAAAATGCTGAATAGTGGTGCTGTTTTAAATTACTATTCCAAATCCAAAGGTGTGCTTGCCTAAGGGAAAATGCTGGATAGTGGTGCTGTTTTAAATTACTATTCCAACTCCAAAGGGGTGCTTGCCTCTGGGAAATGCTGGATAGTGGTGCTGTTTTAAATTATTATTCCAAATCCAACGCGGTGCTTGCCTCTGGTAAAATGCTGAATAGTGGTGCTGTTTTAAATTACTATTCTAACTCCAAAGGGGTGCTTGCCTCTGGGAAGATGCTGGATAGTGGTGGTGTTTTAAATTACTATTCCAACTCCAAAGTGGTGCTTGCCTCTGGTAAAATGCTGAATAGTGGTGCTGTTTTAAATTACTATTCTAACTCCAAAGGGGTGCTTGCCTCTGGGAAGATGCTGGATAGTGGTGGTGTTTTAAATTACTATTCCAACTCCAAAGTGGTGCTTGCCTCAGGGAAAATGCTGGATAGTGGTGGTGTTTTAAATTACTATTCCAACTCAAAAGGGGTGCTTGCCTAAGGTAAAATGCTGGATAGTGGTGCTGTTTTAAATTACTATTCCAACTCCAAAGGGGTGCTTGCCTAAGGGAAAATGCTGGATAGTGGTGCTGTTTTAAATTACTATTCCAACACCAAAGGGGTGCTTGCCTCTGGGAAAATGCTGGATAGTGGTGTTGTTTTAAATTACTATTCCAAGACCAAAGGGCTGCCCTAAGGGAAAATGCTGGATAGTGGTGGTGTTTAAAATTACTATTTCAACTCCAAAGGGGTGCTTGCCTCTAGGAAAATGCTGGATAGTGGTGGTGTTTTAAATTACTATTCCAAATCCAAAGGGGTGCCCAAATGAGTGCTTGCCTATGGGAAAATGCTGGATAGTGGTGCTGTTTTACATTACTATTCCAAGACCAACAGGGTGCTTGCCTCAGGGAAAATGCTGGATAGTGGTGCTGTTTTAAATTACTATTCCAACTCCAAAGGGGTGCTTGCCTAAGGGAAAATGCTGGATAGTGGTGGTGTTTTAAATTACTATACCAAATCCAAAGTGGTGCTTGCCTCTGGTAAAATGCTGGATAGTGGTGCTGTTTTAAATTACTATTCCAAATCCAAAGGGGTGCTTGCCTAAGGGGAAAATGCTGGATAGTGGTGCTGTTTTAAATTACTATTCCAAGACCAACAGGGTGCTTGCCTCTAGGAAAATGCTGGATAGTGGTGGTGTTTTAAATTACTATTCCAAATCCACAGGGGTGCCCAAAGGAGTGCTTGCCTATGGGAAAATGCTGGATAGTGGTGCTGTTTTACATTACTATTCCAAGACCAACAGGGTGCTTACCTAAGGGAAAATGCTGGATAGTGGGGCTGTTTTAAATTACTATTGCAACTCCAAAGGGGTGCTTGCCTCTAGGAAAATGCTGGATAGTGGTGGTGTTTTAAATTACTATTCCAAATCCAAAGGGGTGCCCAAAGGAGTGCTTGCCTACGGGAAAATGCTGGATAGTGGTGCTGTTTTACATTACTATTCCAAGACCAACAGGGTGCTTGCCTAAGGGAAAATGCTGGATAGTGGTGCTGTTTTAAATTACTATTCCAACTCCAAAGGGGTGCTTGCCTAAGGGAAAATGCTGGATAGTGGTGCTGTTTTAAATTACTATTCCAAGACCAACAGGGTGCTTGCCTAAGGGAAAATGCTGGATAGTGGTGCTGTTTTAAATTACTATTCCAACTCCAAAGGGCTGCTTGCCTAAGGGAAAATGCTGGATAGTGGTGGTGTTTTAAATTACTATTTCAACTCCAAAGGGGAGTTTGCCTCTAGGAAAATGCTGGATAGTGGTGGTGTTTTAAATTATTATTCCAAATCCAAAGGGGTGGTTGCCTCTAGGAAAATGCTGGATAGTGGTGGTGTTTTAAATTATTATTCCAAATCCAACATGGTGCTTGCTTCTGGTAAAATGCTGAATAGTGGTGCTGTTTTAAATTACTATTCCAAATCCAAAGGTGTGCTTGCCTAAGGGAAAATGCTGGATAGTGGTGCTGTTTTAAATTACTATTCCAACTCCAAAGGGGTGCTTGCCTCTGGGAAATGCTGGATAGTGGTGCTGTTTTAAATTATTATTCCAAATCCAACGCGGTGCTTGCCTCTGGTAAAATGCTGAATAGTGGTGCTGTTTTAAATTACTATTCTAACTCCAAAGGGGTGCTTGCCTCTGGGAAGATGCTGGATAGTGGTGGTGTTTTAAATTACTATTCCAACTCCAAAGTGGTGCTTGCCTCTGGTAAAATGCTGAATAGTGGTGCTGTTTTAAATTACTATTCTAACTCCAAAGGGGTGCTTGCCTCTGGGAAGATGCTGGATAGTGGTGGTGTTTTAAATTACTATTCCAACTCCAAAGTGGTGCTTGCCTCAGGGAAAATGCTGGATAGTGGTGGTGTTTTAAATTACTATTCCAACTCAAAAGGGGTGCTTGCCTAAGGTAAAATGCTGGATAGTGGTGCTGTTTTAAATTACTATTCCAACTCCAAAGGGGTGCTTGCCTAAGGGAAAATGCTGGATAGTGGTGCTGTTTTAAATTACTATTCCAACACCAAAGGGGTGCTTGCCTCTGGGAAAATGCTGGATAGTGGTGTTGTTTTAAATTACTATTCCAAGACCAAAGGGCTGCCCTAAGGGAAAATGCTGGATAGTGGTGGTGTTTAAAATTACTATTTCAACTCCAAAGGGGTGCTTGCCTCTAGGAAAATGCTGGATAGTGGTGGTGTTTTAAATTACTATTCCAAATCCAAAGGGGTGCCCAAAGGAGTGCTTGCCTATGGGAAAATGCTGGATAGTGGTGCTGTTTTACATTACTATTCCAAGACCAACAGGGTGCTTGCCTCAGGGAAAATGCTGGATAGTGGTGCTGTTTTAAATTACTATTCCAACTCCAAAGGGGTGCTTGCCTAAGGGAAAATGCTGGATAGTGGTGGTGTTTTAAATTACTATACCAAATCCAAAGTGGTGCTTGCCTCTGGTAAAATGCTGGATAGTGGTGCTGTTTTAAATTACTATTCCAAATCCAAAGGGGTGCTTGCCTAAGGGGAAAATGCTGGATAGTGGTGCTGTTTTAAATTACTATTCCAAGACCAACAGGGTGCTTGCCTCTAGGAAAATGCTGGATAGTGGTGGTGTTTTAAATTACTATTCCAAATCCACAGGGGTGCCCAAAGGAGTGCTTGCCTATGGGAAAATGCTGGATAGTGGTGCTGTTTTACATTACTATTCCAAGACCAACAGGGTGCTTGCCTAAGGGAAAATGCTGGATAGTGGGGCTGTTTTAAATTACTATTGCAACTCCAAAGGGGTGCTTGCCTCTAGGAAAATGCTGGATAGTGGTGGTGTTTTAAATTACTATTCCAAATCCAAAGGGGTGCCCAAAGGAGTGCTTGCCTACGGGAAAATGCTGGATAGTGGTGCTGTTTTACATTACTATTCCAAGACCAACAGGGTGCTTGCCTAAGGGAAAATGCTGGATAGTGGTGCTGTTTTAAATTACTATTCCAACTCCAAAGGGGTGCTTGCCTAAGGGAAAATGCTGGATAGTGGGGGTGTTTTAAATTACTATTCCAAATCCAAAGTGGTGCTTGCCTCTGGTAAAATGCTGGATAGTGGTGCTGTTTTAAATTACTATTCCAAATCCAAAGGGGTGCTTGCCTAAGGGAAAATGCTGGATAGTGGTGCTGTTTTAAATTACTATTCCAAGACCAACAGGGTGCTTGCCTAAGGGAAAATGCTGGATAGTGGTGCTGTTTTACATTACTATTCCAACTCCAAAGGGGTGCTTGCCTAAGTGAAAATGCTGGATAGTGGTGGTGTTTTAAATTACTATTTCAACTCCAAAGGGGAGTTTGCCTCTAGGAAAATGCTGGATAGTGGTGGTGTTTTAAATTACTATTCCAAATCCAAAGGGGTGGTTGCCTCTAGGAAAATGCTGGATAGTGGTGGTGTTTTAAATTATTATTCCAAATCCAACATGGTGCTTGCTTCTGGTAAAATGCTGAATAGTGGTGCTGTTTTAAATTACTATTCCAAATCCAAAGGGGTGCTTGCCTAAGGGAAAATGCTGGATAGTGGTGCTGTTTTAAATTACTATTCCAACTCCAAAGGGGTGCTTGCCTCTGGGAAATGCTGGATAGTGGTGCTGTTTTAAATTATTATTCCAAATCCAACGCGGTGCTTGCCTCTGGTAAAATGCTGAATAGTGGTGCTGTTTTAAATTACTATTCTAACTCCAAAGGGGTGCTTGCCTCTGGGAAGATGCTGGATAGTGGTGGTGTTTTAAATTACTATTCCAACTCCAAAGTGGTGCTTGCCTCAGGGAAAATGCTGGATAGTGGTGGTGTTTTAAATTACTATTCCAACTCAAAAGGGGTGCTTGCCTAAGGTAAAATGCTGGATAGTGGTGCTGTTTTAAATTACTATTCCAACTCCAAAGGGGTGCTTGCCTAAGGGAAAATGCTGGATAGTGGTGCTGTTTTAAATTACTATTCCAACACCAAAGGGGTGCTTGCCTCTGGGAAAATGCTGGATAGTGGTGTTGTTTTAAATTACTATTCCAAGTCCAAAGGACTGCCCTAAGGGAAAATGCTGGATAGTGGTGGTGTTTAAAATTACTATTTCAACTCCAAAGGGGTGCTTGCCTCTAGGAAAATGCTGGATAGTGGTGGTGTTTTAAATTAATATTCCAAATCCAAAGGGGTGCCCAAAGGAGTGCTTGCCTATGGGAAAATGCTGGATAGTGGTGCTGTTTTACATTACTATTCCAAGACCAACAGGGTGCTTGCCTCAGGGAAAATGCTGGATAGTGGTGCTGTTTTAAATTACTATTCCAACTCCAAAGGGGTGCTTGCCGAAGGGAAAATGCTGGATAGTGGTGGTGTTTTAAATTACTATACCAAATCCAAAGTGGTGCTTGCCTCTGGTAAAATGCTGGATAGTGGTGCTGTTTTAAATTACTATTCCAAATCCAAAGGGGTGCTTGCCTAAGGGGAAAATGCTGGATAGTGGTGCTGTTTTACATTACTATTCCAAGACCAACAGGGTGCTTGCCTAAGGGAAAATGATGGATAGTGGGGCTGTTTTAAATTACTATTGCAACTCCAAAGGGGTGCTTGCCTCTAGGAAAATGCTGGATAGTGGTGGTGTTTTAAATTACTATTCCAAATCCAAAGGGGTGCCCAAAGGAGTGCTTGCCTACGGGAAAATGCTGGATAGTGGTGCTGTTTTACATTACTATTCCAAGACCAACAGGGTGCTTGCCTAAGGGAAAATGCTGGATAGTGGTGCTGTTTTAAATTACTATTCCAACTCCAAAGGGTTGCTTGCCTAAGGGAAAATGCTGGATAGTGGTGGTGTTTTAAATTACTATTTCAACTCCAAAGGGGTGCTTGCCTCTAGGAAAATGCTGGATAGTGGTGGTGTTTTAAATTACTATTCCAAGACCAACAGGGTGCTTGCCTAAGGGAAAATGCTGGATAGTGGTGCTGTTTTAAATTACTATTCCAACTCCAAAGGGGTGCTTGCCTAAGGGAAAATGCTGGATAGTGGTGGTGTTTTAAATTACTATTCCAAATCCAAAGTGGTGCTTGCCTCTGGTAAAATGCTGGATAGTGGTGCTGTTTTAAATTACTATTCCAAATCCAAAGGGGTGCTTGCCTAAGGGAAAATGCTGGATAGTGGTGCTGTTTTAAATTACTATTCCAAGACCAACAGGGTGCTTGCCTCTAGGAAAATGCTGGATAGTGGTGGTGTTTTAAATTACTATTCCAAATCCAAAGGGGTGCCCAAAGGAGTGCTTGCCTATGGGAAAATGCTGGATAGTGGTGCTGTTTTACATTACTATTCCAAGACCAACAGGGTGCTTGCCTAAGGGAAAATGCTGGATAGTGGGGCTGTTTTAAATTACTATTCCAACTCCAAAAGGTTGCTTGCCTAAGGGAAAATGCTGGATAGTGGTGGTGTTTTAAATTACTATTTCAACTCCAAAGGGGTGCTTGCCTCTAGGAAAACGCTGGATAGTGGTGGTGTTTTAAATTACTATTCCAAATCCAAAGGGGTGCCCAAAGCAGTGCTTGCCTATGGGAAAATGCTGGATAGTGGTGCTGTTTTACATTACTATTCCAAGACCAGCAGGGTGCTTGCCTAAGGGAAAATGCTGGATAGTGGTGCTGTTTTAAATTACTATTCCAACTCCAAAGGGGTGCTTGCCTAAGGGAAAATGCTGGATAGTGGTGGTGTTTTTAATTACTATTCCAAATCAAGTGGTGCTTGCCTCTGGTAAAATGCTGGATAGTGGTGCTGTTTTAAATTACTATTCCAAATCCAAAGGGGTGCTTGCCTAAGGGAAAATGCTGGATAGTGGTGCTGTTTTAAATTACTATTCCAAGACCAACAGGGTGCTTGCCTAAGGGAAAATGCTGGATAGTGGTGGTGTTTTAAATTACTATTTCAACTCCAAAGGGGAGTTTGCCTCTAGGAAAATGCTGGATAGTGGTGGTGTTTTAAATTACTATTCCAAATCCAAAGGGGTGGTTGCCTCTAGGAAAATGCTGGATAGTGGTGGTGTTTTAAATTATTATTCCAAATCCAACATGGTGCTTGCTTCTGGTAAAATGCTGAATAGTGGTGCTGTTTTAAATTACTATTCCAAATCCAAAGGGGTGCTTGCCTAAGGGAAAATGCTGGATAGTGGTGCTGTTTTAAATTACTATTCCAACTCCAAAGGGGTGCTTGCCTCTGGGAAATGCTGGATAGTGGTGCTGTTTTAAATTATTATTCCAAATCCAACTCGGTGCTTGCCTCTGGTAAAATGCTGAATAGTGGTGCTGTTTTAAATTACTATTCTAACTCCAAAGGGGTGCTTGCCTCTGGGAAGATGCTGGATAGTGGTGGTGTTTTAAATTACTATTCCAACTCCAAAGTGGTGCTTGCCTCAGGGAAAATGCTGGATAGTGGTGGTGTTTTAAATTACTATTCCAACTCAAAAGGGGTGCTTGCCTAAGGTAAAATGCTGGATAGTGGTGCTGTTTTAAATTACTATTCCAACTCCAAAGGGGTGCTTGCCTAAGGGAAAATGCTGGATAGTGGTGCTGTTTTAAATTACTATTCCAACACCAAAGGGGTGCTTGCCTCTGGGAAAATGCTGGATAGTGGTGTTGTTTTAAATTACTATTCCAAGACCAAAGGGCTGCCCTAAGGGAAAATGCTGGATAGTGGTGGTGTTTAAAATTACTATTTCAACTCCAAAGGGGTGCTTGCCTCTAGGAAAATGCTGGATAGTGGTGGTGTTTTAAATTACTATTCCAAATCCAAAGGGGTGCCCAAAGGAGTGCTTGCCTATGGGAAAATGCTGGATAGTGGTGCTGTTTTACATTACTATTCCAAGACCAACAGGGTGCTTGCCTCAGGGAAAATGCTGGATAGTGGTGCTGTTTTAAATTACTATTCCAACTCCAAAGGGGTGCTTGCCTAAGGGAAAATGCTGGATAGTGGTGGTGTTTTAAATTACTATACCAAATCCAAAGTGGTGCTTGCCTCTGGTAAAATGCTGGATAGTGGTGCTGTTTTAAATTACTATTCCAAATCCAAAGGGGTGCTTGCCTAAGGGGAAAATGCTGGATAGTGGTGCTGTTTTAAATTACTATTCCAAGACCAACAGGGTGCTTGCCTCTAGGAAAATGCTGGATAGTGGTGGTGTTTTAAATTACTATTCCAAATCCACAGGGGTGCCCAAAGGAGTGCTTGCCTATCGGAAAATGCTGGATAGTGGTGCTGTTTTACATTACTATTCCAAGACCAACAGGGTGCTTGCCTAAGGGAAAATGCTGGATAGTGGGGCTGTTTTAAATTACTATTGCAACTCCAAAGGGGTGCTTGCCTCTAGGAAAATGCTCTATAGTGGTGGTGTTTTAAATTACTATTCCAAATCCAAAGGGGTGCCCAAAGGAGTGCTTGCCTACGGGAAAATGCTGGATAGTTGTGCTGTTTTACATTACTATTCCAAGACCAACAGGGTGCTTGCCTAAGGGAAAATGCTGGATAGTGGTGCTGTTTTAAATTACTATTCCAACTCCAAAGGGGTGCTTGCCTAAGGGAAAATGCAGAATAGTGATGCTGTTTTAAATGACTATTCCAAGACCAACAGGGTGCTTGCCTAAGGGAAAATGCTGGATAGTGGTGCTGTTTTAAATTACTATTCCAAATCCAAAGGGGTGCTTTCCTAAGGGAAAATGCTGGATAGTGGGGCTGTTTTAAATTACTATTCCAACTCCAAAGGGTTGCTTGCCTAAGTGAAAATGCTGGATAGTGGTGGTGTTTTAAATTACTATTTCAACTCCAAAGGGGTGCTTGCCTCTAGGAAAATGCTGGATAGTGGTGGTGTTTTAAATTACTATTCCAAATCCAAAGTGGTGCTTGCCTCTGGTAAAATGCTGGATAGTGGTGCTGTTTTAAATTACTATTCCAAATCCAAAGGGGTGCTTGCCTAAGGGAAAATGCTGGATAGTGGTGCTGTTTTAAATTACTATTCCAAGACCAACAGGGTGCTTGCCTAAGGGAAAATGCTGGATAGTGGTGCTGTTTTAAATTACTATTCCAAGACCAACAGGGTGCTTGCCTAAGGGAAAATGCTGGATAGTGGTGCTGTTTTACATTACTATTCCAACTCCAAAGGGGTGCTTGCCTAAGTGAAAATGCTGGATAGTGGTGGTGTTTTAAATTACTATTCCAAATCCAAAGAGGTGCTTGCCTCTGGTAAAATGTTGGATAGTGGTGCTGTTTTAAATTACTATTCCAAATCCAAAGGGGTGCTTTCCTAAGGGAAAATGCTGGATAGTGGGGCTGTTTTAAATTACTATTCCAAATCCAAAGGGTTGCTTGCCTAAGGGAAAATGCTGGATAGTGGTGGTGTTTTAAATTACTATTTCAACTCCAAAGGGGTGCTTGCCTCTAGGAAAATGCTGGATAGTGGTGGTGTTTTAAATTACTATTTCAAATCCAAAGGGGTGCCCAAAGGAGTGCTTGCCTATGGGAAAATGCTGGATAGTGGTGCTGTTTTACATTACTATTCCAAGACCAACAGGGTGCTTGCCTAAGGGAAAATGCTGGATAGTGGTGCTGTTTTAAATTACTATTCCAACTCCAAAGGGGTGCTTGCCTAAGGGAAAATGCTGGATAGTGGTGGTGTTTTAAATTACTATTCCAAATCCAAAGTGGTGCTTGCCTCTGGTAAAATGCTGGATAGTGGTGCTGTTTTAAATTACTATTCCAAATCCAAAGGGGTGCTTGCCTAAGGGAAAATGCTGGATAGTGGTGCTGTTTTAAATTACTATTCCAAGACCAACAGGGTGCTTGCCTCTAGGAAAATGCTGGATAGTGGTGGTGTTTTAAATTACTATTCCAAATCCAAAGGGGTGCCCAAAGGAGTGCTTGCCTATGGGAAAATGCTGGATAGTGGTGCTGTTTTACATTACTATTCCAAGACCAACAGGGTGCTTGCCTAAGGGAAAATGCTGGATAGTGGGGCTGTTTTAAATTACTATTCCAACTCCAAAGGGTTGCTTGCCTAAGGGAAAATGCTGGATAGTGGTGGTGTTTTAAATTACTATTTCAACTCCAAAGGGGTGCTTGCCTCTAGGAAAATGCTGGATAGTGGTGGTGTTTTAAATTACTATTCCAAATCCAGAGGGGTGCCCAAAGGAGTGCTTGCCTATGGGAAAATGCTGGATAGTGGTGCTGTTTTACATTACTATTCCAAGACCAGCAGGGTGCTTGCCTAAGGGAAAATGCTGGATAGTGGTGCTGTTTTAAATTACTATTCCAACTGCAAAGGGGTGCTTGCCTAAGGGAAAATGCTGGATAGTGGTGGTGTTTTAAATTACTATTCCAAATCCAAAGTGGTGCTTGCCTCTGGTAAAATGCTGGATAGTGGTGCTGTTTTAAATTACTATTCCAAATCCAAAGGGGTGCTTGCCTAAGGGAAAATGCTGGATAGTGGTGCTGTTTTAAATTACTATTCCAAGACCAACAGGGTGCTTGCCTAAGGGAAAATGCTGGATAGTGGTGCTGTTTTAAATTACTATTCCAACTCCAAAGGGCTGCTTGCCTAAGGGAAAATGCTGGATAGTGGTGGTGTTTTAAATTACTATTTCAACTCCAAGGGGGAGTTTGCCTCTAGGAAAATGCTGGATAGTGGTGGTGTTTTAAATTACTATTCCAAATCCAAAGGGGTGGTTGCCTCTAGGAAAATGCTGGATAGTGGTGGTGTTTTAAATTACTATTCCAAATCCAACATGGTGCTTGCTTCTGGTAAAATGCTGAATAGTGGTGCTGTTTTAAATTACTATTCCAAATCCAAAGGGGTGCTTCCCTAAGGGAAAATGCTGGATAGTGGTGCTGTTTTAAATTACTATTCCAACTCCAAAGGGGTGCTTGCCTCTGGGAAATGCTGGATAGTGGTGCTGTTTTAAATTATTATTCCAAATCCAACGCGGTGCTTGCCTCTGGTAAAATGCTGAGTAGTGGTGCTGTTTTAAATTACTATTCTAACTCCAAAGGGGTGCTTGCCTCTGGGAAGATGCTGGATAGTGGTGGTGTTTTAAATTACTATTCCAACTCCAAAGTGGTGCTTGCCTCAGGGAAAATGCTGGATAGTGGTGGTGTTTTAAATTACTATTCCAACTCAAAAGGGGTGCTTGCCTAAGGTAAAATGCTGGATAGTGGTGCTGTTTTAAATTACTATTCCAACTCCAAAGGGGTGCTTGCCTAAGGGAAAATGCTGGATAGTGGTGCTGTTTTAAATTACTATTCCAACACCAAAGGGGTGCTTGCCTCTGGGAAAATGCTGGATAGTGGTGTTGTTTTAAATTACTATTCCAAGACCAAAGGGCTGCCCTAAGGGAAAATGCTGGATAGTGGTGGTGTTTAAAATTACTATTTCAACTCCAAAGGGGTGCTTGCCTCTAGGAAAATGCTGGATAGTGGTGGTGTTTTAAATTACTATTCCAAATCCAAAGGGGTGCCCAAATGAGTGCTTGCCTATGGGAAAATGCTGGATAGTGGTGCTGTTTTACATTACTATTCCAAGACCAACAGGGTGCTTGCCTCAGGGAAAATGCTGGATAGTGGTGCTGTTTTAAATTACTATTCCAACTCCAAAGGGGTGCTTGCCTAAGGGAAAATGCTGGATAGTGGTGGTGTTTTAAATTACTATACCAAATCCAAAGTGGTGCTTGCCTCTGGTAAAATGCTGGATAGTGGTGCTGTTTTAAATTACTATTCCAAATCCAAAGGGGTGCTTGCCTAAGGGGAAAATGCTGGATAGTGGTGCTGTTTTAAATTACTATTCCAAGACCAACAGGGTGCTTGCCTCTAGGAAAATGCTGGATAGTGGTGGTGTTTTAAATTACTATTCCAAATCCACAGGGGTGCCCAAAGGAGTGCTTGCCTATGGGAAAATGCTGGATAGTGGTGCTGTTTTACATTACTATTCCAAGACCAACAGGGTGCTTACCTAAGGGAAAATGCTGGATAGTGGGGCTGTTTTAAATTACTATTGCAACTCCAAAGGGGTGCTTGCCTCTAGGAAAATGCTGGATAGTGGTGGTGTTTTAAATTACTATTCCAAATCCAAAGGGGTGCCCAAAGGAGTGCTTGCCTACGGGAAAATGCTGGATAGTGGTGCTGTTTTACATTACTATTCCAAGACCAACAGGGTGCTTGCCTAAGGGAAAATGCTGGATAGTGGTGCTGTTTTAAATTACTATTCCAACTCCAAAGGGGTGCTTGCCTAAGGGAAAATGCTGGATAGTGGTGCTGTTTTAAATTACTATTCCAAGACCAACAGGGTGCTTGCCTAAGGGAAAATGCTGGATAGTGGTGCTGTTTTAAATTACTATTCCAACTCCAAAGGGCTGCTTGCCTAAGGGAAAATGCTGGATAGTGGTGGTGTTTTAAATTACTATTTCAACTCCAAAGGGGAGTTTGCCTCTAGGAAAATGCTGGATAGTGGTGGTGTTTTAAATTATTATTCCAAATCCAAAGGGGTGGTTGCCTCTAGGAAAATGCTGGATAGTGGTGGTGTTTTAAATTATTATTCCAAATCCAACATGGTGCTTGCTTCTGGTAAAATGCTGAATAGTGGTGCTGTTTTAAATTACTATTCCAAATCCAAAGGTGTGCTTGCCTAAGGGAAAATGCTGGATAGTGGTGCTGTTTTAAATTACTATTCCAACTCCAAAGGGGTGCTTGCCTCTGGGAAATGCTGGATAGTGGTGCTGTTTTAAATTATTATTCCAAATCCAACGCGGTGCTTGCCTCTGGTAAAATGCTGAATAGTGGTGCTGTTTTAAATTACTATTCTAACTCCAAAGGGGTGCTTGCCTCTGGGAAGATGCTGGATAGTGGTGGTGTTTTAAATTACTATTCCAACTCCAAAGTGGTGCTTGCCTCTGGTAAAATGCTGAATAGTGGTGCTGTTTTAAATTACTATTCTAACTCCAAAGGGGTGCTTGCCTCTGGGAAGATGCTGGATAGTGGTGGTGTTTTAAATTACTATTCCAACTCCAAAGTGGTGCTTGCCTCAGGGAAAATGCTGGATAGTGGTGGTGTTTTAAATTACTATTCCAACTCAAAAGGGGTGCTTGCAGAAGGTAAAATGCTGGATAGTGGTGCTGTTTTAAATTACTATTCCAACTCCAAAGGGGTGCTTGCCTAAGGGAAAATGCTGGATAGTGGTGCTGTTTTAAATTACTATTCCAACACCAAAGGGGTGCTTGCCTCTGGGAAAATGCTGGATAGTGGTGTTGTTTTAAATTACTATTCCAAGACCAAAGGGCTGCCCTAAGGGAAAATGCTGGATAGTGGTGGTGTTTAAAATTACTATTTCAACTCCAAAGGGGTGCTTGCCTCTAGGAAAATGCTGGATAGTGGTGGTGTTTTAAATTACTATTCCAAATCCAAAGGGGTGCCCAAAGGAGTGCTTGCCTATGGGAAAATGCTGGATAGTGGTGCTGTTTTACATTACTATTCCAAGACCAACAGGGTGCTTGCCTCAGGGAAAATGCTGGATAGTGGTGCTGTTTTAAATTACTATTCCAACTCCAAAGGGGTGCTTGCCTAAGGGAAAATGCTGGATAGTGGTGGTGTTTTAAATTACTATACCAAATCCAAAGTGGTGCTTGCCTCTGGTAAAATGCTGGATAGTGGTGCTGTTTTAAATTACTATTCCAAATCCAAAGGGGTGCTTGCCTAAGGGGAAAATGCTGGATAGTGGTGCTGTTTTAAATTACTATTCCAAGACCAACAGGGTGCTTGCCTCTAGGAAAATGCTGGATAGTGGTGGTGTTTTAAATTACTATTCCAAATCCACAGGGGTGCCCAAAGGAGTGCTTGCCTATGGGAAAATGCTGGATAGTGGTGCTGTTTTACATTACTATTCCAAGACCAACAGGGTGCTTGCCTAAGGGAAAATGCTGGATAGTGGGGCTGTTTTAAATTACTATTGCAACTCCAAAGGGGTGCTTGCCTCTAGGAAAATGCTGGATAGTGGTGGTGTTTTAAATTACTATTCCAAATCCAAAGGGGTGCCCAAAGGAGTGCTTGCCTACGGGAAAATGCTGGATAGTGGTGCTGTTTTACATTACTATTCCAAGACCAACAGGGTGCTTGCCTAAGGGAAAATGCTGGATAGTGGTGCTGTTTTAAATTACTATTCCAACTCCAAAGGGGTGCTTGCCTAAGGGAAAATGCTGGATAGTGGGGGTGTTTTAAATTACTATTCCAAATCCAAAGTGGTGCTTGCCTCTGGTAAAATGCTGGATAGTGGTGCTGTTTTAAATTACTATTCCAAATCCAAAGGGGTGCTTGCCTAAGGGAAAATGCTGGATAGTGGTGCTGTTTTAAATTACTATTCCAAGACCAACAGGGTGCTTGCCTAAGGGAAAATGCTGGATAGTGGTGCTGTTTTACATTACTATTCCAACTCCAAAGGGGTGCTTGCCTAAGTGAAAATGCTGGATAGTGGTGGTGTTTTAAATTACTATTCCAAATCCAAAGTGGTGCTTGCCTCTGGTAAAATGTTGGATAGTGGTGCTGTTTTAAATTACTATTCCAAATCCAAAGGGGTGCTTTCCTAAGGGAAAATGCTGGATAGTGGGGCTGTTTTAAATTACTATTCCAACTCCAAAGGGGTGCTTGCCTAAGGGAAAATGCTGGATAGTGGTGGTGTTTTAAATTACTATTCCAAATCCAAAGTGGTGCTTGCCTCTGGTAAAATGCTGGATAGTGGTGCTGTTTTAAATTACTATTCCAAATCCAAAGGGGTGCTTGCCTAAGGGAAAATGCTGGATAGTGGTGCTGTTTTAAATTACTATTCCAACTCCAAAGGGGTGCTTGCCTAAGGGAAAATGCTGGATAGTGGTGGTGTTTTAAATTACTATTCCAAATCCAAAGTGGTGCTTGCCTCTGGTAAAATGCTGGATAGTGGTGCTGTTTTAAATTACTATTCCAAATCCAAAGGGGTGCTTGCCTAAGGGAAAATGCTGGATAGTGGTGGTGTTTTAAATTACTATTCCAAATCCAAAGGGGTGCCCAAAGGAGTGCTTGCCTATGGAAAAATGCTGGATAGTGGTGCTGTTTTACATTACTATTCCAAGACCAACAGGGTGCTTGCCTAAGGGAAAATGCTGGATAGTGGGGCTGTTTTAAATTACTATTCCAACTCCAAAGGGTTGCTTGCCTAAGGGAAAATGCTGGATAGTGGTGGTGTTTTAAATTACTATTTCAACTCCAAAGGGGTGCTTGCCTCTAGGAAAATGCTGGATAGTGGTGGTGTTTTAAATTACTATTCCAAATCCAAAGGGGTGCCCAAAGGAGTGCTTGCCTATGGGAAAATGCTGGATAGTGGTGCTGTTTTACATTACTATTCCAAGACCAGCAGGGTGCTTGCCTAAGGGAAAATGCTGGATAGTGGTGCTGTTTTAAATTACTATTCCAACTCCAAAGGGGTGCTTGCCTAAGGGAAAATGCTGGATAGTGGTGGTGTTTTAAATTACTATTCCAAATCCAAAGTGGTGCTTGCCTCTGGTAAAATGCTGGATAGTGGTGCTGTTTTAAATTACTATTCCAAATCCAAAGGGGTGCTTGCCTAAGGGAAAATGCTGGATAGTGGTGCTGTTTTAAATTACTATTCCAAGACCAACAGGGTGCTTGCCTAAGGGAAAATGCTGGATAGTGGTGCTGTTTTAAATTACTATTCCAACTCCAAAGGGCTGCTTGCCTAAGGGAAAATGCTGGATAGTGATGGTGTTTTAAATTACTATTTCAACTCCAAAGGGGAGTTTGCCTCTAGGAAAATGCTGGATAGTGGTAGTGTTTTAAATTACTATTCCAAATCCAAAGGGGTGGTTGCCTCTAGGAAAATGCTGGATAGTGGTGGTGTTTTAAATTATTATTCCAAATCCAACATGGTGCTTGCTTCTGGTAAAATGCTGAATAGTGGTGCTGTTTTAAATTACTATTCCAAATCCAAAGGGGTGCTTGCCTAAGGGAAAATGCTGGATAGTGGTGCTGTTTTAAATTACTATTCCAACTCCAAAGGGGTGCTTGCCTCTGGGAAATGCTGGATAGTGGTGCTGTTTTAAATTATTATTCCAAATCCAACGCTGTGCTTGCCTCTGGTAAAATGCTGAATAGTGGTGCTGTTTTAAATTACTATTCTAACTCCAAAGGGGTGCTTGCCTCTGGGAAGATGCTGGATAGTGGTGGTGTTTTAAATTACTATTCCAACTCCAAAGTGGTGCTTGCATCAGGGAAAATGCTGGATAGTGGTGGTGTTTTAAATTACTATTCCAACTCAAAAGGGGTGCTTTCCTAAGGGAAAATGCTGGATAGTGGGGCTGTTTTAAATTGCTATTCCAACTCCAAAGGGTTGCTTGCCTAAGGGAAAATGCTGGATAGTGGTGGTGTTTTAAATTACTATTTCAACTCCAAAGGGGTGCTTGCCTCTAGGAAAATGCTGGATAGTGGTGGTGTTTTAAATTACTATTCCAAATCCAAAGGGGTGCCCAAAGGAGTGCTTGCCTATGGGAAAATGCTGGATAGTGGTGCTGTTTTACATTACTATTCCAAGACCAACAGGGTGCTTGCCTAAGGGAAAATGCTGGATAGTGGTGCTGTTTTAAATTACTATTCCAACTCCAAAGGGGTGCTTGCCTAAGGGAAAATGCTGGATAGATGTGGTGTTTTAAATTACTATTCCAAATCCAAAGTGGTGCTTGCCTCTGGTAAAATGCTGGATAGTGGTGCTGTTTTAAATTACTATTCCAAATCCAAAGGGGTGCTTGCCTAAGGGAAAATGCTGGATAGTGGTGCTGTTTTAAATTACTATTCCAAGACCAACAGGGTGCTTGCCTCTAGGAAAATGCTGGATAGTGGTGGTGTTTTAAATTACTATTCCAAATCCAAAGGGGTGCCCAAAGGAGTGCTTGCCTATGGGAAAATGCTGGATAGTGGTGCTGTTTTACATTACTATTCCAAGACCAACAGGGTGCTTGCCTAAGGGAAAATGCTGGATAGTGGGGCTGTTT
Organism: Triturus cristatus; assembly: GCF_964204655.1. Lineage (NCBI taxonomy): Eukaryota > Metazoa > Chordata > Amphibia > Caudata > Salamandridae > Triturus > Triturus cristatus. Next base: position 1,163,912,205 of record NC_140581.1, read on the forward strand.
TAAATTACTATTCCAACTCCAAAGGGTTGCTTGCCTAAGGGAAAATGCTGGATAGTGGTGGTGTTTTAAATTACTATTTCAACTCCAAAGGGGTGCTTGCCTCTAGGAAAATGCTGGATAGTGGTGGTGTTTTAAATTACTATTCCAAATCCAAAGGGGTGCCCAAAGGAGTGCTTGCCTATGGGAAAATGCTGGATAGTGGTGCTGTTTTACATTACTATTCCAAGACCAGCAGGGTGGTTGCCTAAGGGAAAATGCTGGATAGTGGTGCTGTTTTAAATTACTATTCCAACTCCAAAGGGGTGCTTGCCTAAGGGAAAATGCTGGATAGTGGTGGTGTTTTAAATTACTATTCCAAATCCAAAGTGGTGCTTGCCTCTGGTAAAATGCTGGATAGTGGTGCTGTTTTAAATTACTATTCCAAATCCAAAGGGGTGCTTGCCTAAGGGAAAATGCTGGATAGTGGTGCTGTTTTAAATTACTATTCCAAGACCAACAGGGTGCTTGCCTAAGGGAAAATGCTGGATAGTGGTGCTGTTTTAAATTACTATTCCAACTCCAAAGGGCTGCTTGCCTAAGGGAAAATGCTGGATAGTGGTGGTGTTTTAAATTACTATTTCAACTCCAAAGGGGAGTTTGCCTCTAGGAAAATGCTGGATAGTGGTGGTGTTTTAAATTACTATTCCAAATCCAAAGGGGTGGTTGCCTCTAGGAAAATGCTGGATAGTGGTGGTGTTTTAAATTATTATTCCAAATCCAACATGGTGCTTGCTTCTGGTAAAATGCTGAATAGTGGTGCTGTTTTAAATTACTATTCCAAATCCAAAGGGGTGCTTGCCTAAGGGAAAATGCTGGATAGTGGTGCTGTTTTAAATTACTATTCCAACTCCAAAGGGGTGCTTGCCTCTGGGAAATGCTGGATAGTGGTGCTGTTTTAAATTATTATTCCAAATCCAACGCGGTGCTTGCCTCTGGTAAAATGCTGAATAGTGGTGCTGTTTTAAATTACTATTCTAACTCCAAAGGGGTGCTTGCCTCTGGGAAGATGCTGGATAGTGGTGCTGTTTTAAATGACTATTCCAACTCCAAAGTGGTGCTTGCCTCAGGGAAAATGCTGGATAGTGGTGGTGTTTTAAATTACTATTCCAACTCAAAAGGGGTGCTTGCCTAAGGTAAAATGCTGGATAGTGGTGCTGTTTTAAATTACTATTCCAACTCCAAAGGGGTGCTTGCCTAAGGGAAAATGCTGGATAGTGGTGCTGTTTTAAATTACTATTCCAACACCAAAGGGGTGCTTTCCTCTGGGAAAATGCTGGATAGTGGTGTTGTTTTAAATTGCTATTCCAAGACCAAAGGGCTGCCCTAAGGGAAAATGCTGGATAGTGGTGGTGTTTAAAATTACTATTTCAACTCCAAAGGGGTGCTTGCCTCTAGGAAAATGCTGGATAGTGGTGGTGTTTTAAATTACTATTCCAAATCCAAAGGGGTGCCCAAAGGAGTGCTTGCCTATGGGAAAATGCTGGATAGTGGTGCTGTTTTACATTACTATTCCAAGACCAACAGGGTGCTTGCCTCAGGGAAAATGCTGGATAGTGGTGCTGTTTTAAATTACTATTCCAACTCCAAAGGGGTGCTTGCCTAAGGGAAAATGCTGGATAGTGGTGGTGTTTTAAATTACTATACCAAATCCAAAGTGGTGCTTGCCTCTGGTAAAATGCTGGATAGTGGTGCTGTTTTAAATTACTATTCCAAATCCAAAGGGGTGCTTGCCTAAGGGGAAAATGCTGGATAGTGGTGCTGTTTTAAATTACTATTCCAAGACCAACAGGGTGCTTGCCTCTAGGAAAATGCTGGATAGTGGTGGTGTTTTAAATTACTATTCCAAATCCACAGGGGTGCCCAAAGGAGTGCTTGCCTATGGGAAAATGCTGGATAGTGGTGCTGTTTTACATTACTATTCCAAGACCAACAGGGTGCTTGCCTAAGGGAAAATGCTGGATAGTGGGGCTGTTTTAAATTACTATTGCAACTCCAAAGGGGTGCTTGCCTCTAGGAAAATGCTGGATAGTGGTGGTGTTTTAAATTACTATTCCAAATCCAAAGGGGTGCACAAAGGAGTGCTTGCCTACGGGAAAATGCTGGATAGTGGTGCTGTTTTACATTACTATTCCAAGACCAACAGGGTGCTTGCCTAAGGGAAAATGCTGGATAGTGGTGCTGTTTTAAATTACTATTCCAACTCCAAAGGGGTGCTTGCCTAAGGGAAAATGCTGGATAGTGGTGCTGTTTTAAATTACTATTCCAAGACCAACAGGGTGCTTGCCTAAGGGAAAATGCTGGATAGTGGTGCTGTTTTAAATTACTATTCCAACTCCAAAGGGCTGCTTGCCTAAGGGAAAATGCTGGATAGTGGTGGTGTTTTAAATTACTATTTCAACTCCAAAGGGGAGTTTGCCTCTAGGAAAATGCTGGATAGTGGTGGTGTTTTAAATTATTATTCCAAATCCAAAGGGGTGGTTGCCTCTAGGAAAATGCTGGATAGTGGTGGTGTTTTAAATTATTATTCCAAATCCAACATGGTGCTTGCTTCTGGTAAAATGCTGAATAGTGGTGCTGTTTTAAATTACTATTCCAAATCCAAAGGGGTGCTTGCCTAAGGGAAAATGCTGGATAGTGGTGCTGTTTTAAATTACTATTCCAGCTCCAAAGGGGTGCTTGCCTCTGGGAAATGCTGGATAGTGGTGCTGTTTTAAATTATTATTCCAAATCCAACGCGGTGCTTGCCTCTGGTAAAATGCTGAATAGTGGTGCTGTTTTAAATTACTATTCTAACTCCAAAGGGGTGCTTGCCTCTGGGAAGATGCTGGATAGTGGTAGTGTTTTAAATTACTATTCCAACTCCAAAGTGGTGCTTGCCTCAGGGAAAATGCTGGATAGTGGTGGTGTTTTAAATTACTATTCCAATTCAAAAGGGGTGCTTGCCTAAGGTAAAATGCTGGATAGTGGTGCTGTATTAAATTACTAATCCAACTCCAAAGGGGTGCTTGCCTAAGGGAAAATGCTGGATAGTGGTGCTGTTTTAAATTACTATTCCAACACCAAAGGGGTGCTTGCCTCTGGGAAAATGCTGGATAGTGGTGTTGTTTTAAATTACTATTCCAAGACCAAAGGGCTGCCCTAAGAGAAAATGCTGGATAGTGGTGGTGTTTTAAATTACTATTTCAACTCCAAAGGGGTGCTTGCCTCTAGGAAAATGCTGGATAGTGGTGGTGTTTTAAATTACTATTCCAAATCCAAAGGGGTGCCCAAAGGGGTGCTTGCCTAAGGGAACATGCTGGATAGTGGTGCTGTTTTACATTATTATTCCAAGACCAACAGGGTGCTTGCCTAAGGGAAAATGCTGGATAGTGGTGGTGTTTTAATTTACTATTTCAACTCCAAAGGGGTGTTTGCCTCTAGGAAAATGCTGGATAGTGGTGGGGTTTTAAATTATTATTCCAAATCCAACGTGGTGCTTGCTTCTGGTAAAATGCTGAATAGTGGTGCTGTTTTAAATTACTATTCCAAATCCAAAGGGGTTCTAGCCTAAGGGAAAATGCTGGATGGTGGTGCTGTTTTAAATTACTATTCCAACTCCAAAGGGGTGCTTGCCTCTGGGAAGATGCTGGATAGTGGTGCTGTTTTAAATTACTATTCCAACTCCAAAGTGGTGCTTGCCTCAGGGAAAATGCTGGATAGTGGTGGTGTTTTAAATTACTATTCCAACTCAAAAAGGGTGCTTGCCTAAGGTAAAATGCTGGATTGTGGTGCTGTTTTAAATTACTATTCCAACTCCAAATGGGTGCTTGCCTAAGGGAAAATGCTGGATAGTGGTGCTGTTTTAAATTACTATTCCAACGCCAAAGGGGTGCTTGCCTCTGGGAAAATGCTGGATAGTGGTGCTGTTTTAAATTACTATTCCAAGACCAAAGGGGTGCTTGCCTAAGGGAATATGCTGGATAGTGGTGCTGTTTTAAATTACTATTCCAACTCCAAAGGGGTGCTTGCTTCTGGGAAAATGCTGGATAGTGGTGCTGTTTTAAATTACTATTCCAACTCTAATGTGGTGCTTGCCTCAGGGAAATTGCTGGATAGTGGTGGTGTTTTAAATTACTATTCTAACCCCAAAGGGGTGCTTGCCTAAGGGAAAATGCAGAATAGTGGTGCTGTTTTAAATGACTATTCCAAGACCAAAGGGGTGCTTGCCAAAGGGAAAATGCTGGCAAGTGGTGCTGTTTTAAATTACTATTCCAACTCCAAAGGGGTGCTTGCTTCTGGGAAAATGCTGGATAGTGGTGCTGTTTTAAATTACTATTCCAAGACCAAAGAGGTGCTTGCCTAAGGGAATATGCTGGATAGTGGTGCTGTTTTAAATTACTATTCCAACTCCAAAGGGGTGCTTGCTTCTGGGAAAATGCTGGATAGTGGTGCTGTTTTAAATTACTATTCCAACTCTAATGTGGTGCTTGCCTCAGGGAAAATGCTGGATAGTGGTGGTGTTTTAAATTACTATTCTAACCCCAAAGGGGTGCTTGCCTAAGGGAAAATGCTGGATAGTGGTGCTGTTTTAAATTACTATTCCAAGACCAAAGGGGTGCTTGCCTAAGGGAATATGCTGGATAGTGGTGCTGTTTTAAATTACTATTCCAACTCCAAAGGGGTGCTTGCTTCTGGGAAAATGCTGGATAGTGGTGCTGTTTTAAATTACTATTCCAACTCTAATGTGGTGCTTGCCTCAGGGAAAATGCTGGATAGTGGTGGTGTTTTAAATTACTATTCTAACCCCAAAGGGGTGCTTGCCTAAGGGAAAATGCAGAATAGTGGTGCTGTTTTAAATGACTATTCCAAGACCAAAGGGGTGCTTGCCAAAGGGAAAATGCTGGCAAGTGGTGCTGTTTTAAATTACTATTCCAACTCCAAAGGGGTGCTTGCCTAAGGGAAAATGCTGGATAGTGGTGGTGTTTTAAATTACTATTCCAAATCCAAAGTGGTGCTTGCCTCTGGTAAAATGCTGGATAGTGGTGCTGTTTTAAATTACTGTTCCAAATCCAAAGGGGTGCTTTCCTAAGGGAAAATGCTGGATAGTGGGGCTGTTTTAAATTACTATTCCAACTCCAAAGGGTTGCTTGCCTAAGGGAAAATGCTGGATAGTGGTGGTGTTTTAAATTACTATTTCAACTCCAAAGGGGTGCTTGCCTCTAGGAAGATGTCGTGTTCCCTCGGGTTTCCTCTCCTCAGGATGACGCTGATGCTGAATAGGGTCCACCTCCCATCTGCCCCTAGTCCGGCGGATGTGTTATACACTCGGACGGAGGAGGCAGGTGAGCGAGGGAAGGTAGGACAGGAGCGGCAGGGACGGAGATCTGTAAGGAAACAAACACTCTGTAAGCGCGGGCCTGCTCTGCCAATCCCCCTCTCTGATCCCCTATGAGTGTAGCTCGCTTACCTGATTTCTCCTCCCTCCTAGTTGTGGGAATTACCAAGGGACTCCCCTTCTTCTTTTAGGAAAGGAGCAGGGTGGAGTACAGGAAAGACAATGCACCGGGCTAGGTTTCTCCTAAAGTCCAGTATGTTCCGCCTAGGTGGGTGCAATCCCCACGTGAAGAATCCGGAGAGCAACGTCTGTCTCTCTCGTGGAGTGATCGTAGGCTGATGGCAGGACCTGTAGACTCAAGGCGTCGTGGCGCTTCCCCCCCGGAAGACGTCTTGAGGGAAGGTTAGGATATCTCGATAGCGCTGCCACTGCTAGGCTCGGAAATCCTGTGAGCCGAGGAGCGCTATATCCTTGCTGTGCCGCTGCCCGGAAATCCTGTGGGCGGAGGTGGTGGTCGCGGCTCCCCGTGGGAGACCGGAATCGAGGAGTAAACCCCTCGCTGGTTAACCCGGAAATCCGTCGGGCGATGGAAGTCGAGTTGCGCTACTACTCGTCTCACGGAGGAGCCGGGAGCCGAGGAACTCTTTGCGGTGTATGGCGCTTTGCAGTTTCAAAGCGAGAGAACGAGGGGAGAGAACCGCAACTCTCTTCTCTCTGATGGACAGGAAGCTGAGGAGCGTGACAGTACCACAGGAACAGTCCTGAGGGGCTTCACGGGAGTTTCCAACGAAGGAGGCTTCGGGAAAGCCGATACTGCGGGTCTGTTCTCTAGTCAACGAAGAAGCTGTTTCTGGAACGCACGTCTGCACGTACCTTCTCTGACGGGTAACATCCGGGAATAATCGGCGTCCTCCGGAGGGTGTGTCCGTCCTTTATGCTTTTCTGTCTCGTGATCTGTTACGAGACTCAGGGATGGCCGGGATGTCTGGGCCTTGTAGTTCGCTCTCGGGAATGTTCCTTTCCCGGGTTCCGTAGGGCCCGGCACTCAGCGTCTACCGAGTGCGATCGTGACAGCACATCCCCTCTTACCCCTCACGGGGCGCTGAGCGTGGGACCAGGTTTGTTTGGGCATCGGCGATGAAAGGCCGCCACCAGACGGTCTGCGTGGAGCGACGACGCCGGTTCCCACGAGTTCTCCTCAGGCCCATACCCTTTCCACGCCAGGAGATACCAGAGCTAAACCCGCACCTTTTTGGAGTCCAGCACCCGATGCACCACGTATTGACGTTCGTGGTGTACCCATATGGGAGCCGGTAGCCTCCGGACGGGGCCGAGCGAGGGTTTGAGCAAAGAGACATGGAATACAGGGTGGATACGTAAATGAGCTGGAAGCTTCAATTGTACAGCCACGGGGTTTACGTGCTTGAGTACCGGATAAGGGCCTATGAATTTCGGGTTGAAAATGCTGGGACGTCTAAATCTGATGTGTTTTGTGGACAGCCATACTCTATCCCCCTTATGGTACACCGGATTGGGTCTGCGACATTTGTCTGCCTGGTATTTGTATCTAGCTTTCGCCTCTTGAAGACTTTTGCGTGCTTTTGTGAGGGTTAGACGAAGTGTGGTTAGCCTGTCTTGGACCTCTGGAATGTTGAGATTAGTGTGAGGGAGCTGGAAAGGTGTAAACCTGGGATGGAACCCTGAAGAGAGAAAGTACGGGGTTTGTTGTGTGGAAGTATGTATGGAATCGTTATATGCCACTTCTGCTATCCATAACCAGTCCACCCAAGCGTTGGATGCGTGGTCCACATAACACCGGAGATACTGCTTCAGGGTCTGGTTTAGTCTTTCGGTCTGCCCATCGGTCTGCGGATGGAAGCTGGTGGATAAGGATGACTGTATTCCCAGTTCGGCACACCATACCTTCCAAAACCTCGCAGTAAATTGCGACCCCCTGTCCGACACTATACCAAGCGGTAGTCCATGTAGTCGGACAATGTTGACCAGCAGCAGTTTTGCAAGGGCTCCGGCAGTAGGGATCTGTTTACATGCCAGAAAGTGTCCCATTTTGGTAAGGTAGTCGACCACCACGACTATGGCCGTACAGTTCTGGTCTTTCGGCAGTCCAACAATGAAATCCACCGATATCTCTCACAGGGCTTTCGGGGGGTTGGTTGCGGACGCAAGAGGCCTTGTTGCTTGCGATGGTCGTATTTCATTTGGGAGCATACGGTACAATGACTGACCCATAGCAATATGTCTGGCCTGACCGACGGCCACCAGAAGTTTCTTAGTACTTTCTCAAGGGTTTTCGTTCCTCCCATATGCCCGGCACTGGGTATTTCATGGCACCACTGGAAGACGAGTTTCCGTAACTTGAGAGAGGGGACCAGTACTTGTGAGCCCCTCATGGGGATGCCGTTTCGGAGGCGCCAGTCTTTGTGCCCTTTCAACCAGGAGAGCCAAGAAAACGAGGCGACCCCTCGCTTTACTTCGAGCAGGAAGGATTCCGATTCAGTTCGTCCGATCACTTGTCCGGGTGAGAGGATCGCCTGCTTAGGTTCCACCTCCGGGAGTGGGTTCATGTCTTGTCTTGACAAGGCATCAGCCTTGATGTTTTGAGAGCCAGGGAGGTATGTAACAATAAAGTTGTATTCGGCAAAGAAAATCATCCATCTCTGTTGTCGGGGAGAGAGATGTCGAGCTGACCTCAGAAACTGGAGGTTTCTGTGATCTGTGAAGACAGTGACTTGATGTTGTGCCCCCATCAGCCAGTGTCGCCATTCTAGGAAGGCGTCCCGGATAGCGAGGAGTTCCTTTTCTGAAACAGAGTAGTTCTGTTCGGCGGTGTTCAGTTTCCGGGACATGTAAGCTACTGGGTGGAGGTAGCCTGTCTCCGGATGTCGTTGAGAAAGAACCGCTCCAACTGCTATATCGGAGGCATCTGTTTCCACTAAGAAAGGAAGGTCGGGTTTAGCGTGTCGTAGGATGGGAGCGGATGTGAAGGCCTCCTTGAGTTGGTCGAAGGATCTCTGGGCTTCTGACGACCAGTGAAAGGGCACGTTCTTCCTCGTCAGTTTGGTGAGAGGTGAAACCAGTTGAGAAAAGTGGTGAATGAACCGGCGGTAAAAGTTCGAAAAGCCTAAGAAGCTCTGGATGTCCTTGACAGACCTTGGTTGTGGCCATTATTTTACCGCTTGCACTTTTCGGACGGACATTACCTGTCCGGTGGGGGTCAAATGTACCCCGAGGAATTCCACGGTGTCGACGTGGAACTCACACTTCGTGAGCTTACAATACAGTCGGTGGTTTCGCAACGCTTGCAACACTTGCCCCACATGGAGGACATGCTCATCCTGCGTGTTGGAAAATATCAGGATGTCGTCTATGTAGACCACGACAAACCTATCCAGAAAGTCCCGTAGCACCTCGTTGAGGAAGAACTGGAAGGCCGCCGGGGCGTTGCAAAGCCCAAAGGGCATCACTAAGTATTCGAAGAGCCCAAACCGCGTTTTAAAGGCGGCTTTCCACTCATCACCTTCTCTCATTCTCACCAAATGGTACGCCCCTCTGAGGTCCAACTTAGTGTAAATTCGCGCCTCCCTAACCTGTTCCAACAGAACCGGAATCAGTGGTAATGGGTATCTGTTTCTGATTGTTAAAGCATTGAAGGCGCGGTAATCAATGCAACAGCGGAGTTCGCCATTGGCCTTCGGAATAAAGAAGAGTGGCGAAGCGGCAGGGGACCGTGAGGGACGTATGAAACCCAGCTTTAAGTAGGTGTCCAGATACTCTCGAAGGTGGGTGGTCTCGGGCCCGGTGAGGGCATAGATTCTGCCACACGGAATTACCGCACCGGGAACCAAATCGATGCGGCAGTCGTACTCCCGATGTGGGGGCAGTTCCTCTGCTTTTTGAACGTTGAACACGTCTTGATACGATAGGTACCAGGTGGGGAGTGCAACGTCCTTCTCTGCGGCCGTGGCGATATGTTGAGCTAGGGTAGAACCTGCGTCTTGATGATGAGCCTCTCTGACGCATCGATGGAGACAGAAAGAGGAATGGAACGAGATGGTATTCGTGGACCACTCAATCGTTGGTTCATGTTTACGTAACCAGGGTAACCCAAGTATGAGATTGCATCGAGGGGCTTGAATAATGTTAAACTGTAGCCACTCGCCGTGGTTCTTCCCAATGGTTATCCAGAGAAACGGAGTAACATATCGTATGGGCCCAGACTCCAGTTCCTTCCCATCGACAGCAAAGACGCGTTCAGGCGGCTCTTTGTGTTTTAGCTGAATTCCGAGTTTGTCTGCTTCTACCTTATCCAGAAAACATCCCGTAGCTCCGGAGTCAACCATGGCTCGTATGGTCCGTGTGCGTTGGTTGATTACCGCCTTCAGAGAGATAAAGAAGTGGTCAGGTTCTTGCTCCTTGTCGGATTCCATAGAAGGGATGAAGTGTGGGCTTGAAGGCTTCCCTCCCTGGTCCTTCAAGCTTTGTCGTTTCCCGCAGCCCCGTCGTCGGTGGAGAGTGCTGCTTGTCCGGAACGTTGTCTGTTTGTCTTTGGTCTAACCGGGCACTCACGCAGGAAGTGGCCTTTTTTACCGCAGTACAAACAGAGACCTTGTTTGCGGCGATGGTCACGCTCGCTCACCGTTAACGAAGCACGGACTGTTCCTATTTCCATAGGGTCGGACCTGGGACCCGCGTGTTCGGGAGCTCTGTTATTGTCATATGAGGAAGACGTTTTGTCTCTCCGTTTGGGATCCCCTTTTCTTTCTCGGAAACGATGTTCCAACCGGGAGGCCAGCTCGATCATGGCGGAGCAGGTCTGGGGTTGGGGATCAATCTGGGCGATGACGTCTTTCAAGTCGTCCGTGAGCCCTTGGTAAAAGATGGCAGATTGCTTGGTTTCTGGCCAGTCGGTTTCTGCCACCAACCGACGAAAGCTGTTCATATAGCCCAGGAAGTCATTCGGTTTTTGCCGGAGAGCTAGCAACTCGCGGTCCGCCGAAAAGGTGTCCGCCCGTCGGTCAAAGGTTCCTTCAAATGCGCTGCGGAAGGCGTCCCAATCATACAGCAGTGCTTCGTCCTTGCGGACTATGGGGACGGCCCATTGAGCTGCGTCTCCTGCCAAATATGAGATCAAGAAGGCCACCCGGGCCTGGTTGGTAAGAAACAGTTTTGGTTTGCAGTGGAAGTGAAGCATGATTTGCGTCATGAAGACTTGGACTTTGTGTGTATCCCCATGAAACCTTTCAGGAGGGGCTAAGGGGATGTGTGCCGGCATTTCTACTACTACCTGAGGTGTCTGTGTGGAAAAAGGGGGGCCTGCATAGAAGGGATTCTTCTGCATTCGATCGATACATGCATGTAGGGCGGCCGTTTCTGACCGAGAAGCGGCCAACTCTACTTGCATTTGGGCTAACGCGTCTAACACGTTCTCTAAAGTGGCCATGGCCGGATCAGCGTGATCGGGAGGAGAATAATTCGTGGGCCGATTATTCTGTCGTGTTCCCTCGGGTTTCCTCTCCTCAGGATGACGCTGATGCTGAATAGGGTCCACCTCCCATCTGCCCCTAGTCCGGCGGATGTGTTATACACTCGGACGGAGGAGGCAGGTGAGCGAGGGAAGGTAGGACAGGAACGGCAGGGACGGAGATCTGTAAGGAAACAAACACTCTGTAAGCACGGGCCTGCTCTGCCAATCCCCCTCTCTGATCCCCTATGAGTGTAGCTCGCTTACCTGATTTCTCCTCCTTCCTAGTTGTGGGAATTACCAAGGGACTCCCCTTCTTCTTTTAGGAAAGGAGCAAGGTGGAGTACAGGAAAGACAATGCACCGGGCTAGGTTTCTCCTAAAGTCCGGTATGTTCCGCCTAGGTGGGTGCAATCCCCACGTGAAGAATCCGGAGAGCAACGTCTGTCTCTCTCGTGGAGTGATCGTAGGCTGATGGCAGGACCTGTAGACTCAAGGCGTCGTGGCGCTTCCCCCCCGGAAGACGTCTTGAGGGAAGATTAGGATATCTCGATAGCGCTGCCACTGCTAGGCTCGGAAATCCTGTGAGCCGAGGAGCGCTATATCCTTGCTGTGCCGCTGCCCGGAAATCCTGTGGGCGGAGGTGGTGGTCGCGGCTCCCCGTGGGAGACCGGAATCGAGGAGTAAACCCCTCGCTGGTTAACCCGGAAATCCGTCGGGCGATGGAAGTCGAGTTGCGCTACTACTCGTCTCACGGAGGAGCCGGGAGCCGAGGAACGCTTTGCGGTGTATGGCGCTTTGCAGTTTCAAAGCGAGAGAACGAGGAGAGAGAACCGCAACTCTCTTCTCTCTGATGGACGGGAAGCTGAGGAGCGTGACAGTACCACAGGAACAGTCCTGAGGGGCTTCACGGGAGTTTCCAACGAAGGAGGCTTCGGGAAAGCCGATACTGCGGGTCTGTTCTCTAGTCAACGAAGAAGCCGTTTCTGGAACGCACGTCTGCACGTACCTTCTCTGACGGGTAACATCCGGGAATAATCGGCGTCCTCCGGAGGGTGTGTCCGTCCTTTATGCTTTTCTGTCTCGTGATCTGTTATGAGACTCAGGGATGGCCGGGATGTCTGGGCCTTGTAGTTCGCTCTCGGGAATGTTCCTTTCCCGGGTTCCGTAGGGCCCGGCACTCAGCGTCTACCGAGTGCGATCGTGACAGAAAATGCTGGATAGTGGTGGTGTTTTAAATTACTATTCCAAATCCAAAGGGGTGCCCAAAGGGGTGCTTGCCTATGGGAAAATGCTGGATAGTGGTGCTGTTTTACATTACTATTCCAAGACCAACAGGGTGCTTGCCTAAGGGAAAATGCTGGATAGTGGTGCTGTTTTAAATTACTATTCCAACTCCAAAGGGGTGCTTGCCTAAGGAAAAATGCAGGATAGTGGTGGTGTTTTAAATTACTATTCCAAATCCAAAGTGGTGCTTGCCTCTGGTAAAATGCTGGATAGTGGTGCTGTTTTAAATTACTATTCCAAAACCAAAGGGGTGCTTGCCTAAGGGAAAATGCTGGATAGTGGTGCTGTTTTAAATTACTATTCCAAGACCAACAGGGTGCTTGCCTAAGGGAAAATGCTGGATAGTGGTGCTGTTTTAAATTACTATTCCAACTCCAAAGGGGTGCTTGCCTAAGGGAAAATGCTGGATAGTGGTGATGTTTTAAATTACTATTTCAACTCCAAAGGGGAGTTTGCCTCTAGGAAATTGCTGGATAGTGGTGGTGTTTTAAATTACTATTCCAAATCCAAAGGGGTGGTTGACTCTAGGAAAATGCTGGATAGTGGTGGTGTTTTAAATTATTATTCCAAATCCAACATGGTGCTTGCCTCTGGTAAAATGCTGAATAGTGGTGCTGTTTTAAATTACTATTTCAAATCCAAAGGGGTGCTTGCCTCTGGGAAATGCTGGATAGTGGTGCTGTTTTAAATTATTATTCCAAATCCAACGTGGTGCTTGCCTCTGGTAAAATGCTGAATAGTGGTGCTGTTTTAAATTACTATTCTAACTCCAAAGGGGTGCTTGCCTCTGGGAAGATGCTGGATAGTGGTGCTGTTTTAAATTACTATTCCAACTCCAAAGTGGTGCTTGCCTCAGGGAAAATGCTGGATAGTGGTGGTGTTTTAAATTACTATTCCAACTCAAAAGGGGTGCTTGCCTAAGGTAAAATGCTGGATAGTGGTGCTGTTTTAAATTACTATTCAAACTCCAAAGGGGTGCTTGCCTAAGGGAAAATGCTGGATAGTGGTGCTGTTTTAAATTACTATTCCAACACCAAAGGGGTGCTTGCCTCTGGGAAAATGCTGGATAGTGGTGCTGTTTTAAATTACTATTCCAAGACCAAAGGGCTGCCCTAAGGGAAAATGCTGGATAGTGGTGGTGTTTTAAATTACTATTTCAACTCCAAATGGGTGCTTGCCTCTAGGAAAATGCTGGATAGTGGTGGTGTTTTAAATTACTATTCCAAATCCAAAGGGGTGCCCAAAGGGGTGCTTGCCTAAGGGAACATGCTGGATAGTGGTGCTGTTTTACATTATTATTCCAAGACCAACAGGGTGCTTGCCTAAGGGAAAATGCTGGATAGTGGTGGTGTTTTAATTTACTATTTCAACTCCAAAGGGGTGTTTGCCTCTAGGAAAATGCTGGATAGTGGTGGGGTTTTAAATTATTATTCCAAATCCAACGTGGTGCTTGCCTCTGGTAAAATGCTGAATAGTGGTGCTGTTTTAAATTACTATTCCAAATCCAAAGGGGTTCTAGCCTAAGGGAAAATGCTGGATAGTGGTGCTGTTTTAAATTACTATTCCAACTCCAAAGGGGTGCTTGCCTCTGGGAAAATGCTGGATAGTGGTGCTGTTTTAAATTACTATTCTAACTCCAAAGGGGTGCTTTCCTCTGGGAAAATGCTGGATAGTGGTGCTGTTTTAAATTACTATTCCAACTCCAAAGTGATGCTTGCCTCAGGGAAAATGCTGGATAGTGGTGGTGTTTTAAATTACTATTCCAACTCAAAAAGGGTGCTTGCCTAAGGTAAAATGCTGCATTGTGGTGCTGTTTTAAATTACTATTCCAACTCCAAATGGGTGCTTGCCTAAGGGAAAATGCTGGATAGTGGTGCTGTTTTAAATTACTATTCCAACGCCAAAGGGGTGCTTGCCTCTGGGAAAATGCTGGATAGTGGTGCTGTTTTAAATTACTATTCCAAGACCAAAGGGGTGCTTGCCTAAGGGAAAATGCTGGATAGGGGTGCTGTTTTAAATTACTATTCCAACTCCAAAGGGGTGCTTGCTTCTGGGAAAATGCTGGATAGTGGTGGTGTTTTAAATTACTATTCCAACCCCAAAGGGGTGCTTGCCTAAGGGAAAATGCAGAACAGTGGTGCTGTTTTAAATGACTATTCCAAGACCAAAGGGGTGCTTGCCAAAGGGAAAATGCTGGCAAGTGGTGCTGTTTTAAATTGCTATTCCAAAGCCAAAGGGGTGCTTGCCTCTGGGAAAATGCTGGCTAGTGGTGCTGTTTTAAATTACTATTCCAACTGCAAAGTGGTGCTTGCATCAGGGAAAAGTCTGGATAGTTTGGGGTTTTTAAAATGACTATTCCAACACCCAATTGGTTTTTGCCTATGTCAAAATGCTGGATAGTGGTGCTCTTTTAAATTACTATTCCAAAGCCAAAGGGGTGCTTGCCTTTGGGAAAATGCTGGATAGTGGTGCTGTTTTAAATTACTATTCCAACTCCAAAGGGGTGATTGCCTAAGGGAAAATGCAGAATAGTGGTGCTGTTTTAAATGACTATTCCAAGACCAAAGGGGTGCTTGCCAAAGGGAAAATGCTGGCTAGTGGTGCTGTTTTAAATTACTATTCCAACTCCAAAGTGGTGCTTGCATCAGGGAAAAGTCTGGATAGTGTTGGGTTTTTAAAATGACTATTCCAACACCCAAGTGGTTTTTGCCTATGTCAAACTGCTGGATAGTGGTGGAGTTTTAAATTACTGTTCTAAATATATTTAATTCTCCACAGATAACACTACGAAAAACAAGGTAAAAGAAGCTTTTTAAAGTCATCTCATTGTCCCTATCAACATCCAGACATCATTAATACAGGTAAATGATTAGGCAAAAACTTTAATGAAACATGCAGTCAAAAATGTAAACATGAGAAGCAAAAGCATAACAATTTTTAAACATTTCTTTGTAGCACATTCATATATCCAAACAAAACAACGCACCTTATAAGTACTTCAAAACAAAATTAAAAGGTTAGTTTTTTTAATAAAAAAAGAATAAGCAACAAAAAGAACCTTTTTTCAACCTTGCAACAAACGTTCGTTTAAAAAAGAGCAACACTAATACATTCCTATTCTTTTACTCTTCCAGATACAAATTAAAGAGCAACGACAAACTTTAAGCCAGATGGTAAAAGAGCCAGAGGCTAGAAAAGTGTTCTAAAAAGGTAAAGATAATCCAAAATTAAAACAACATAACGTTTTTCTATTTTTTCATTCGCCTAATTCGTCTTTTCTGAAATAATAAGTCTTACATTTTTTTCACAGTACAAAATGTAAACATATAAAGAAAATAATTAACTTTTTATAAATATTTTTTTTATCAATCCATTCATATTTCTAAAGAAGATGAAACTCCTTGCTTCTACAGCAAATCATCCTTAGACGTTAAGTTTAAGTTTAAAATTATCCTAAGCAAAATAAAAATACAATTTTCGCCCTAGCAACAAACATTCTTTAACAATACAATAATAATGTATTCCACTTTTTATTCACTACCAGATACAAATTCAAGACCATCCACCACAATTATACCAAAATTGAATACAACTAGAAGCAAGTAAAGTCTACAAAAACTGTAAATATAATGCAAACTGAATGCAACAATCGTTTTTTCTTTTTTATCTGTCCCATAAATATATTTTTCTCCAAGAAATAGTCTATGAAAAAGTAATCTCCAAATTGACCAAACCTTCATTTATTCTAAATATTTTGAGTTTCGACAGACATTCAACTAGCTTTTAAAATACTAACCATTTTTGTTCTCATTTATGCACAGGTAAACACAGGATTTAAACAAAATTTAACTTTATTATCCATCTTTTTCATGTCATTTCAGATAATGTCGTCCTATCCAGAAGCCAGATCCATCACCTTGAACAGAGGAAACCGACTACTCAAACATGCAGGGTATATTTATTGTAAGCAGAGACTAACAGAACCCAGATGTCATTGGAGGTGTGTGCAATACTACTCATCACATTGCACAGGCAGAGCGGTTACTCCTGGCGACTGTGTTTTAAGAACCACAGAACATAACTACTCTGCCTCTGCAATGGAGATTGAGGTTAGAGAAACAATTAATGAAATAAAAGAAATTGCATCCACCTTCAATGACACCTGTGGTTCTATTTTGAGGGAGGTAGCACAACACGTTCCAACACATGTTACCAGCAGTATGCCCATTATTCCTAATCTGAGAGGTATTGTTCAACTAAAAAAACAGGCAAGTAACCCTCAAAGAGTAACACCACAAACCTATTCTGAAATAATTATTCCTCCTGAAATCTGTCTTACTGTTTCTAATGAATCATTCCTATTGCATGACAATAAAAACCTTCAGAAAAGAATCCTAATCTTTAGCACGCCCCGTAATCTTGTTAGGTTGGAGAATAGTGATATTTGGATGATGGATGGTACGTTTAAACCCGCGCCCCATCCATTCACCCGAATATACACCATTCACACACAAATTAACAACACAGTAGTCCCCTTAGTTTTCAGTTTGCTACCAGATAAACAAGCCTCAACATACACTGAACTTTGAACAGTGGTAAAACCTAAAACATCTAACAAAAGTCCTAGAAAAGTAATAATTGATGTTGAATTTGCAATGATTAATACTATTACCAAAATGTACACGGATACCCAAATTCAAGGATGTTTTTTCCACTTTTCAAAGGCGTTTTGGCCTAAAATACAAAAAACATCCTTAGTTGAGGATTATATGTCTGATAGCAAACTTCAGTTTGAACTCAAAAAACTAACTGCACTTTGTTTTGTTCCTCCTGACAGTGTAGATGAGTTCTACACTTCCATTACTGAATCTGACTACTTTACTACAAATAAGGAAAAATTGGCACCACTACTAAATTATTTTGAACACACATGGATTGGCCATCAAAGCAGGTCGGGTCGCAGGAGGAAGCCACGTTTCCATGTGGAGTGGTGGAACTGCTATTCGACCTGCTTAGAAGGAGGAGCAAAAACAAACAATGGCATAGAGGGATGGCACAACTCCTTCAATCATACAATTGGCAAACATCATCCTAATTTCTATCATTTTTTGGAAATTTTGAGGAAGGAGCAAAGTTTCCAAGAAATGAGATTAGCACAAGTATCAACAGGTAGTCTCAATCCACGTATTTCCAAAAGATCAAAGGAAATGTCCGGAAGACTATTGGTTGCACTTCAACAGTTTACGTTGTGCATGGCTTCAGACTACCAGGCTACATCCTACATTACTAACTCTCACTACCCTATTACTTCCCTGTTTTGCCCTAAAAAACATTCCCTATACAATTTGGCATTCATTAGAAAATTATAATTTAAAGTCTGGTCACCTTACCTTGTGATTTTTTCTTTTTTCAACTCTTGGTCTTTTCTTCTTTTCATATCTTCTCCAAGAGTCCTTTTTCAAAAAGTGTATTCCATAAACAATAATCCACAGGTAAATTTGTAAATCCAAAGCCTTTTTTGTTATAAAAATCTACTTGCACAAAGTTATTACTTCCAAACTTGTGCATTTTTTTTCAAAAGGAAACTCTTTTAACCAAAAAACACTTCGAAATTCATCGTTGCAATCCATTCCGATACTTGAACCATCTCTTTTTAAAAAAAGAAGTCTTTTTTAAATCGAAGTTTTCCCTAATTTTTTTTCTTCTTCTTTTTTGCTAAAAATCCAAATTTATCAAATCAAAAATAAATGCATCCATTGGAAAATTTTCATTTCCAAAAAAGGCAACAAAACCAAGTACGATCCTAAATCCATAAACGCAACGATCCTCTTTTTTTCTTCTTTTTTTAATCAATTCGCAATGAAAATGATGCATACTTTTCAAACTATTACTGTTTTATTAAAACAAACATCTACTTATAAAGCTAACTAAACATTAATAGTTTTGAAAACACGTGACCCGACGTGGGCCTACTCTGGCAACATTGTTGATTAACTCCCTTATTAATCACCTTATACACATTTTCTTTTTCTAAACACCTCCCTCGTCTCTCCTTACAATAATTTTTACCCCTAAAATATTCTTTTTTATGTAATATAAATTATCTTACCTTTACGCTGATCTCCCTCGCTTCTGCTGTGTCCCGCGATGATCCTCGTAATGAGTAAACTCACGCTTCAACGTCGTCGCATGCTGTAATAATAAAAAACTGACAATTATTCGCATTGAAAATAATGTCCATTTTTGATCAATTTTCTGTATTAATTTTTATTCAATTTATAAAGTACATATTAAATACTGTGCTTATTTTTATAAAACTGGAGTTTTTTTATGAATGTTAATTAAAAAATTCCAAAAATTAAATCGATACTGTTCTTCTTTTTTACATATATACTTTACGATAAACTAATAAATGCAAAATATGTATCTCTATTTGACATAAATACAACTTTTAATATTGTTTAAATGTTTTTAAAATTGTCTTACCTTTCAGTAGCTCTCCCTTCCTTCTGCTGCCCCCCGGTGCAACTCAAAATGACAGTATTCACTTACGCTTCTACGTAATCGCAAGCTGTAAAAATAAAAAAGGACACTTTTTCCCATTAATAACAATGACAAATCGTGCGAAATTATTTGTACGTATTAATTTGCAATTGATATTGTACATATTTAAAAATGCAAACTTTTTTTTAAATCATAATTAATTATTTTAAAAGTTAATAATATTTTTCTTAAATTAAATCGAGTCTATGCCTCTTTTTTTTTTAACTTCAATACGCAAAATATATATTTCGATTTTTTTTCAAATTGTCTTATAATTTTTAATATATATTGTGAAATTGTCTTACCTTTCAGCATTTCTACCTTTCCTTCTGCTCTGTCCCGCAGTGATCCTCTTTATGACTTCAATCACGTAGACGAGTAAACCTGTTCACATACTGTTGAAATAGAAAAAGGCCATTTTTTACAATTGTCTTCTATGTATAAGCGTGGAAAAGTTTCTTAAAACATATTTTCTTTATATTTCTTGTACATATTAAGTTTTATAATTATTTTTAAAATACTAGTATATTTTGTCCCTTTTTCTAAAATACTTGTGCAATAAATTAATACTCAGGTACTAATTTTAATACTCGGGTACTTAAATTAATAATCAAAATACTGCAGTATTATATTAAAAAAATACTTACCATTACAGTTTATTTAATACTAATATGCTAAAGTATTTTATTTAAAAAAGTCTATTACTAAAGTATTTTATTAAAAAAAAATACTTACCATGCAATGCGTTGTAATGGCTTTCGTTGTAATAGCATTTGCATTGTATTAACATGCGTTGTAATGGAATGCGTTCTAATAGCATTTGCGTTGTAAAAGTTTTGTTGTAAGGGCATTGCGTTGTAATGCCCCCGTTGTAATGGCTGCTTCCCGTGGTGATATCAGGAATCACTGGGAATTGCGGGACCACTATTTTATTGACCTCGCACATTTCAATCACAAGACAATATACATCACCATCACTATTGGGAGAGTCTAGAGGCACCCTGTTTAGGACCGGAAGAATAGGCCTATTGCATATGTTACCGGTGGTCTCCTCGACAACTCCCTTATTTATGAGGTCCTGAACAATATTAAGGAGAGCCTGTTCTCCTGCCTTTGGTATTTTATACTGGGGAATGCATGGTAGTATGGCATTGTCCTCCACTCGTATAGAAACTGGGGGTATGTGCGATAAGCCTACATCAGTGTCACCAGTTGCCCATAATGTTAGTGGTACTGGATCAAATTCAGGTGGAAGGGGAACATCTTTAGATAGGCATTGTCTAGTACCCACATCAGGACCCATGGTAATATAAACACCATCTGGCAAACAATATATGGTAGCGTGCAACTTCTTTAGTAAGTCCAAGCCCATTTGATTATTAAATGTTAAAAGGAATGGTGAATCCACAGTAAAAGGGCCAACAGTAAGAGCAAGAGGGCGCAAGATGGGGCTTACAACCGGTACTCCTGAAAAACCCACCAAAACTTTATTATGGCCAGACAGGGCCGCCCCAGGGACCAGGTGTCGGGAAATAGAGCTCTTTGTGGCACCTGTATCAACCAAGAATTCCTTGCAAGATCATCGCAGATCCACTTTGACATAAGGGCCACGCTGATCTATAGGTATGTGAACTGGTCCCTTACCCTGTCCTCGGCTGTCCTAGCTGAGAGATATCCCTGTCACGTCATCAACTTCATAATCATCGTTGTAGTACTGTCCTTCCCTGGTGTTGTCGAAATAATTGTTGAGACGGCCTACAGAGGCAGTAGTGTGTTGTTGTCTATTGATCCCACTGCTCCTGTTTCCAGGACCCCTTCCTCTAGTGGACAAAACATTGTGCAAAAGTACAGGGCACTGGCTGTGCTAGTGACCTTCTTCCTTGCAGTAAGCACACTGATTCAGTCCCAAAGGTGTCATGGGTGGCTGACTAGTGGGTAAAAGTTGTCCCCGTCCTCTAGTGTTACCTTGATATGCCTGTTGCAATATTACCTTTGTCTTCCTATCCTTATTTCTTTTATCAGTGTTGTCTTTCTCTTTATTATCCCTCTGCTCATTATATTGGGCCATATTTAAAATCATAGAGGGGGAAGACGTGGACCAGGTGCTTTCAGATGCTTGAAGTTTAGACATTATTTCGGGAAGGAGATTAGTGACAAACCTATCAACAAATAAATGGGCTCCCCCCTCTGTAGACATATCCTGTCCACTATAATCCAAAAAGTCTCTTCAGACCTGGTGAAGAAATCAGAAACACTTTTGTCTTTCTTCTGCCGGCAGGCAGTCGGTTTGTTCCAACTAACTTTCTTGGGAGGAATGAGTGTTTGCACGTATGTTATTATGCAACCGGGGAAAGCAGGTAACTCAGTACATGGTTTTCCCCCTGGCTTTCTATCTCTGTCCCAACCCCAAATCACGCCCCACCTTCCACTAAACTCAGCAATAGGGGCTCGGGTATGTACCTGTCACCAAACATCAACTGGGACAAGTAGGCCAAAAACATTTCAATATCCGCAAGAGTCATAACACTAGAAGAGGCAACTTCTGTCAATTCTTTATAGTAAACAGTAGGATTTTTTCTAGGATCGGGCAATGTAGCCTTCACTTCTTTTCCATGGCGTATAAATAAACCCTTTGTTCCTGAAAGTGGGCAGCTACAGCTGGTCTGGTAATCACTCCATGTTGATCCACCACTGCTGGAATTTCCGGGTGGTAAATGGGGTGAACTTCTCGCATTGGGAACTGAGTTATTTGACTGGGACTCTTATCATGTAGTCTGCCTCATTAAGTAATTAGAGTGGAAACATTCCTGAACACTTTGTCCGGCTCCATGTTAATTACATAAGCGCCTTCATTAATATCAAATAGTATTTGGGGTGCTTCCGTTTCGATGTGTGTGTGCCAGAGGTCAACTAGTGTGGCGGACATATGTTTAAGGGCATGTTACTGTATAAAAGGGTTGAAGTCTCGCATTAATTGCCATATGTCCTCAAGACTGTAAATTGGGTTGTGAGCCCACCATATTGTCTGTTCCGCTATTACTTTTTTCTCTTTCTCCCCCACACCAGATCGCATTGAAGGACCTAACCGTTCCCTGAATCTAGTTAAATCTCTATCTTCCAGACCATGGGTTGGTTTGTCATTACGTAGTGTTAATGAAGGATGAGTGACTGTAACTGGAATAACGGGAATTGCTGCAGTCATATGTTGTTATGGAAGGGAAGGAGTAGGGGGACTTTAACTGGGGTGGTAGGTGTAGCAGCTTCAGAGACTGATGCACCTGGTGTGGGTTGTTGTTGCTGATGGGGAACACTGGGATATATCTGTTCTGGGGCATGCGGTGGCAGGGGTCAGGTATCTAATAAGGTCTCCATGAAAGGATCACCATCTTCTTGAGCCATATAGGACTTATCAATTGTCAACCGAAATCTTCTGTCTTTGCATTCTATTCCTTTCTCCTGCTTGTCCTTATCATAAGCTACAGCCTATTGTGTAAGGGTCTGCATATTTTGTTAGCTGGTCTCTTCCTCCATTTTTAATCGCCTCTGCTTCACCTCCTTCTGCCAAGTACGAAGGGAGTCCAACATAGACGGTCTACTGCATCTTTTAAACAACTGTTCCGGAAGAAATCTTATCTTTTGTTCGTCAAAGGAGCCTGTCAAAGGCCACTGTAACTCTGCATTGTCCCTTGTATATTTGTGGCATTATGTACTAAACATAATAGGGCCAAGGCCATGTTTTATGTATATATCAAAATTAGGACTACCTTCAGGAGGTGTAGGCTGGGATTCTTCCAACAGTGCATCTTTAGAAAAACAGTAATAACACAAACTCTGAATCTTACTGAAACCAGGCATCGCAAAGAAAAGAGAATCAAAGTCCTTATATTACCTGGCAAAGTGTTTTCAAACACTTTTCACCGAAACAGTCCTAGTACTGAAACAAAACCCATTTACGGTGGTACCACATAAACTGAAACAGACTCACCTGGTGTCAGTCGCACCGATAGACCGATTCTCCATTGCCGACTCTTCAAACCAAACAGTCAGATCACAGGTCAACGTTCAGGACTCGAGTCGGGATGACCCCTGGGCAAGGCACCCTCCGGTGTGACAGAGGTAGCAGCTGCGAGAAACATATCTCTTCGTGCAGGGATCCCTGAGCCGTCAGTCTGACCTGATTATGTCCTCATCCTCCCCTCCGTCTATGGAAAAAGAAATGGGTCATGCCCCGAAGGAGTCCCTGTTCGGGTGCCAACTGAAGGAAGTGACCCACGGAGGGCCACCCGGGTCACCTCGGATCACCTCTCAGCCTTCCATGCTAAACGAAGAGTCAGAGAAACAGTGGAGAATATACACCAATAATCATTTATTATATACTCTCAGAATGGAGCTCCGTCTTCACAGTCTCGAGAGAGTACTACAGAGGGAACTGAGGAACTGTAAGCATAAGGATATCTTATATGCATTGCATGGTCAACTAATAACACCCCCACAATGGAATTTTCCCAACACATGTGGGCAAACAGCGTAACAACAACAAAAATTCTACTCTTGTATCTTGCACTTTCAAGGCAGTTCCACCCTGGGCTGCGATCAAACTATCAGACAGGTGGGAGAGGTTCTTTATTGAGGAAAAGCTATGCATTGGCACGAACAGTTCCTCGTTACAGAAACGAAAGTTAGCAAGGGGCATTTCTTGAAATCAAACACGATTAGTTTCGAACAGTATATAAAATGGCGCAATATAAAAAAAATGGCGTAGCGAATGCTAACTTATACATGACAATAAAGAGCATCAACAAGCATAATCTAACAAAGATACCAGTTGAATAAAAGATTGTAGTGCGTCTCTCACATGGTTATGGAATTATAAAATTTGGGGATGTCTCTCCACAGTTTGTGCCATTTCTCTGTGGAGATTGGGCTATTGAGGGTCTGTTCCCAGAAAGCTATGTGTCGGGGTTGTGGGGTGATGACCGTAGAGAGGAGGGCATAGAGAAAGGAGATGCATCCCTTAGAGCCCCCACTCATTAGTGATTTGTTTCAATAGGGGTAAGATCCTTCAGCTTCTATAATATGTCCCACATTACCCTACCCACAACTGCTTTGTCCATATGGAGCCAATGTTTATCAATTTGTCTTAAAGACCACTCGGAAATTACCCGCAATTGTGCTGCTTTGTAATATAAGTGAAGGTCAGGCAGAGTTCGCCCCCCCCCCATCTTTTGGTAGTCTCAGCAATTTGTAGGGCAGATAAGGTCTGCGGTTTTGCCATTTAAAGCGTGTAAGTAAGGAGCATAGTGTAGGTAAAAAGGTGCAGTCCAATTTAACGGGGATGCCCTAAAATAAGTATAGTAATTTGGGTAAGACACTCATTTCAATTAAATGGATACGGCCAAGCCATGAGATGTACATGGTGCAAGATTGGAGGGTAATTTGTCCGGTAGAGGTCTGCTACTCTAGGGGTTAGTCTGATGCCCAAGTAAGTGATGTCTTTTTTAGCCCAGGTAAAAGGGGAGGAGTGTACCAGTGTCTCAATATTGTGCAAGTAGGGTCGGGTTAAGCAAAAAGGATTTATGTAAATTAATACAAAAGCCTGCCGCCTTTTCATAGATCAAGAGTTTGCTTTGCAGGAATATCAGTGAGGTCTGGGGGATGACAGTGACAGCAGCACATCATCAGCAAATAGGGAGATTTTGTTCTCTATACACCCAAAGGGAAGTCCCTGGATGGCAGGAGTTGCTCGTATTTTGGCCGCAGAGGTTTCAATGCTCAAAGCAAACAGTAGTGGGGAGGAGGGGGCATTCCTGTCTTGTCCCTCTCCCCAAGAGGAAAGTACCAGATGCTATAGCTTTTAGTTTATGATCAGTGTGGAAGCAATACATCCACAATGAACTAGCTTTTTTGACATCATTAGGCTCCTAAGATTGGAGAAACATATGAGATACGTAGGTCTTTTGACCTTCTAAGACCTCAGTAACCTGAGCGGTGGCTTTAGAGTCTAACCCAGAGCTTTCCAAACTGTGTGTCCCGACACAGTACTGTGTCGCCTACAAATGGTGGGTGTGTCGCGGGATGACACTGGTATTAACAGGCACTTAGCACATAACTGCTGCTAATTAAGAGGCATTCCTTTGAACGCTTTGTTCTCACTATGCCTCATCTATTGCATAACGTCTCCCAGTAAATGGTCTTTTAAAGACCTGCGAAGTACTCGGGTGCGGCTGTGTGTGTGCCCGGTAAGCTGGGGTGAGGTGACAGAGGGTGACAGACAGAGGGTGACAGACAGAGGGAGACAGACAGAGGGAGATAGAGGGAGGAAGAGAGACAGAGGGAGGAAGAGGGACAGAGGGAGGGAGACAGAGGGAGGGAGACAGAGAGAGAGGGAGACAGAGGGAGGGAGACGGAGAGAGACAGAGGGACGGAGACAGAGGGAGACAGAGACGGAGACAGAGGGCGACAGACAGAGGGAGATAGACAGAGGGAGGAGGGCAACAGAGGGAGGGAGACCGAGGGAGGAAGGGAGACAGATTGAGGGAGGGAGAGGGAGGGAGACAGAGAGAGAGGGAAAATGTGGGAGACAGAGAGAGAGGGAGACAGAGGGAGGGAGACAGAGGGAGGGAGTCCGGCATAGACAGAGGGAGGAAGAGGGAGACAGATGGAGGGAGACAGAGGGAGGGAGGCAGAGAGAGACAGCGGGACAGAGACAGAGGGAGACAGACGGCGACTGACAGAGGGAGATAGACAGAGGGAGGAGGGCAACAGAGGTAGGGAGACAGAGGGAGGGAGGGAGACAGATCGAGGGAGACAGAGGGAGGGAGACAGAGAGAGAGGGAAAATGTGGGAGACAGAGAGAGAGGGAGACAGAGGGAGGGAGACAGAGGGAGGGAGTCCGGCATAGACAGAGGGAGGGAGAGGGAGACAGATAGAGGGAGACAGAGGGAGGGAGACAGAGGGAGGGAGACAGAGGGAGAGAGAGACAGAGGGAGGGAGACAGTGGGAGGGAGACAGAGGGATGGAGACAGAGAGAGGGAGACAGAGGGATGGAGACAGAGAGAGGGAGACAGAGGGCGACAGATAGAGGGAACAGACAGAGGGAGGGAGACAGATAGAGGGAGACAGACAGAGGGCGGAGGGCGACAGAGGGATGGAGACAGATGGAGGGAGACAGATAGAGGGAGACAGACAGAGGGAGACAGACAGAGGCAGGGAGACAGAGGGAGGGAGACAGAGGGGGAGGGAGACAGAGAGAGAGACAGAGAGAGGGAGGGAGACAGAGACAGATAGATAGATAGAGACAGACAGAGACAGGGACAGACAGAGACAGATAGAGGCAGAGATAGGGACAGGGGCAGACAGATAGAGGCAGAGACAGACAGAGACAGAGAGGGAGACAGAGGGCGGGAGACAGCGACATACAGGGACAGACAGAGACAGGGACAGACAGACAGAGGCAGAGACTGAGACAGACAGAGACAGAGAGGCAGAGAGGGAGACAGAGAGGGAAACGGAGAGGGAGAGGAAGAGAGAGAGAGACAGAGAGAGAGAGGGAGACAGAGGGTGACAGAGGGAGGGAGAGGGAGGGAGACAGAGAGAGAGAAGGAGACAGAGGGAGACAGAGAGAGAGGGAGACAGGGAGACGGAGGGACGGAGACAGAGAGAGACAGAGAGGGAGACAGAGGGCGACAGACAGAGGGAGGAGGGAGACAGACAGAGAGACGGAGAGGGAGACAGAGAGAGGGAGACAGCGACATACAGGGACAGACAGAGACAGGGACAGACAGATAGAGACAGAGACAGGGACAGACAGATAGAGGCAGAGACTGAGACAGAGAGAGGCAGAAAGACGGAGAGGGAGAGGAAGACGGAGGGAGTCAGAGGGAGCGAGAGAGAGGGAGACAGAGGGTGACAGAGGGAGGGAGAGGGAGGTAGACAGAGAGAGGGAGACAGAGGGAGACAGAGACAGAAGGAGACAGAGGGAGGGAGTCAGGCGGAGACAGAGGGAAGGAGAGGGAGGAAGACAGAGAGAGGGAGACAGAGAGAGGGAGACAGAGAGAGGGAGACAGAGAGGGAGACAGGGAGGGTGACAGAGAGAGGGAGAAAGAGGGAGAGCGAGAGGGAGACAGAGGGAGAGAGAGAGGGAGGGAGACAGAGGGCGGGAGACAGAAGGACAGAGACAGAGGGAGGGAGACAGAAGGACGGAAACAGAGGAAGACAGAGAGAGAGGGAGACAGAGAGAGGGAGACAGAGAGGGGGACAGAGGGAGACAGACAGAGGGAGAAAGAGGGAGCGCGAGAGGGAGGGAGAGAGAGAGGGGGAGACAGAGGGAGGGAGAGGGAGGGAGACAGACAGAGTGAGTGAGACAG
Organism: Triturus cristatus; assembly: GCF_964204655.1. Taxonomy (NCBI): domain Eukaryota; kingdom Metazoa; phylum Chordata; class Amphibia; order Caudata; family Salamandridae; genus Triturus; species Triturus cristatus. The sequence goes on from NC_140581.1 coordinate 1,163,939,235, forward strand.
AGTGAGACAGAGGGAGGGAGAGAGGGAGGGAGAGAGAGAGAGAGGGAGAGGGAGGGAGAGAGAGAGAGAGAGGGAGGGGGAGAGAAAGAGAAAGAGAGAGGGAGGGAGACAGAGAGAGGGAGGGAGGGAGACAGAGAGAGGGAGGGAGAGATAGAGAGAGGGAGGGAGACAGAGAGAGAGAGAGAGAGAGATGTGTGTATGCCGGGTCTGGTGGCTCAGTGGAGGAAGGCATCCACTGCAGGGGCCTGTGTTCATCCTCATGGTCTCAAATTTGCTTGAAAATGCACCATTTGCCCACTTTTATTTCAAAATGTTCATCCGGGGTGTACAACCCCCCCCCCCACACCCCCTTTAAGTGGCTCGGGCTCGCTTGCTACGCTCGCTCGCTACACTACCTTACTGTGTCCCAAAACGACGCAGCTCCAAAAAGTGTGTCACCAACATGAAAAGTTTGGAAAGCTGTGGTCTAACCTAAACATTATTTTATAGTCTGAGACTGCGATCCATGTAACCTTTCATTTCCTCAGCAACACCTAACTCTTCCAAGTTGTTGATCAGTTCTTTAAGGTAACTAATACCCCGCCTGAAAGGGGACTGATGGGAAAGTGAAAAAAATTAACAAAGGAGAAATAAATACTATATACAGGATTAAAAAATTCAAATGTCAAATATATGAACAGATTTTTACTAATGTTCAGTAATTATCCCTCTTGGACTCCAGGTCTCCAGGAGTTCGGTAGTTCAATAGACAATCCTGCTGCGGTCACTATTGATGTTTAAATTGTTCTTTATTACACCTCCGCTCTAGCCAACACTTGTTTTGTCATGATGTGATCATGGCTAGAACACCATATTACATATACCAAAGTTACCAACAAATTAATACATGAGATAAGGTACCCATCACCAAAACTGTCACTAGTCTGTTCATGCCGAAAGAACACCTCCAGGAATTTGGAAAACCTCAGTAATTAATTTTAAGCCCAGGTCAACTGTGAGATATATTATTTTTGCATGTGAAAGAACCCCTTTGTTGTGGCACATATGGGGTCTTTTTTGTTCTGTATATGTTTCTGAAATCTGATTCGTGAGCACATCGATATACCTCGCAGTTTACATGGAGTGCTCGAGGGCTAATTATTGAACTTTTGAGAATTTGATTTCCTTTTAAGGAGTATTTGGTGGCCGCTCCCTCCCTCAGGAAGCACTGAGACACTGGGCGCATATTCATGGGGATTTGGCACAGGGCAGCACAGCAAATCACCTTGCTGTGCTGCCTTGCGTCAAAGTGAAAAGGCAGGAATGTGCAGTATCTATGGCCTACAGTGCATTTCTGTCCTTTCCCCCTGCGCTACTGCCGTTTCGGCAGCCTAGCGCCAACACAGGCACCTTTGCACCATTGTGCAAGGGTGCCTGCGTTGCATGCAGAATTGTTTTTGTGCAGGAAGGAAAATCTTCCTGCACAAAAACAATCTTAGGAGGCTTTTTCCTCTTTCAATGTGTGCTGTAGAACGCATCACGCATAGAAAGAAGAAAAATGCTGAGAAATAATGTTATTTTGCCTCGCTGTGGCTTCCCTGGGTAGGCGTTAGGTTTACATGATCTTGTAAATCTGGGGCAGCGTCAAAATCCATGGGGTGTCATGGGAACACCTACCTCAAAGCCCACAGAACGACTCTCTAGCACAGACTAAGGCAGAGCAGCAATTTTTGCTGCCTTGCTTTACTCCATATCTATCAGGCCATTCAATGTCACACAAAGTGGCTTTTCCTTGCCTCATCAATATGATTTGGTGGTTTTGCGCCGCCGTTGCATCACTAAAAGTGACGCTTCGCAGTGCAGGGGGCTCGTAAATATGCCTGTGGGTTTGGGAAACTGATGAATGTTTCTACTCAGGCAGAGTGCGCCCACATTTTTTCTAAGCGACCCTTGCCCTTCCTGGTAGATTGCTCCCCCCTCGCTGCAGCTCCACCGTCACCCCGCTGTCTCCTGCTGCCGCCGGTGATTCGAGGCCCTGCACCACTCGCAGGCTCCACCTGCGCCTCATCCCTGGTGGCCAGTGGCGGCCTAAGGTTTGTTTGCGCTGTGTCTGTGCCCACTTATATTCTGTACCACTGACTTCTGTGCCCCTCTGATTTTGTGCTTGTGATTTTGTACTTCTGTGCCCCCTTACATTCTGTGCCTCTATCTTCAGTGCCCCTCTGATTTTGTGCTGTTTTATACTTCTGTGCCCCTGCTTGAGTCCGTGCCCCGCGCCGGTCTCCTTTCCCCCGCCGCTGCCTCCACTGCGGCCCGCCCCCTCCATGCCCATTTGCTCCACCCGTCCCTCGCCTCCCGCCTCCCAGCTGCTCCTCCCTCCCCACCTCCCCATATATGGCGGCCGCTGCGTGGTGAGGCGAGCGACCCTTGACCTTCCTGGTAGGTCGCTCCCCCCGCTGCAGCTCCGCCGTCACCCCGCTGTCTCCGGCTGCCGCCGGTGATTCGAGGCCCTTCACCACCCGCAGGCTCCACCTGCGCCTCATCCCAGGTGGCCAGTGGTGGCCTAAGGTTTGTTTCCGCTGTGTCTGTGCCCCCTTATATTCTGTACCACTGACTTCTGTGCCCCTCTGATTTAGTGCTTGTGATTTTGTAATTCTGTACCCCCCTACATTCTGTGCCTCTGTCTTCAGTGCCCCTCTGATTTTGTGCTGTTGTATACTTCTGTGCCCCTGCTCAAGTCCGTGCCCCGCGCCGGTCTCCTTTCCCCCGCTGCTGCCTCCCCTGTGGCCCTGCCCCCTCCACGCCCATTCGCTCCACCCGTCCCTCGCCTCCCGCCTCCCAGCTGCTCCTCCCTCCCCACCTCCCCATATATGGCGGCCTCTGAGCAGCCGCGCAGCAAACGTGCCCCTCTTGGCGCGCCTAAGGCAAGCCCGTCTGCGCCAGTCCGTGCCTGGACCGCGCCCAGAGCCAGAACCCCTGCCCCCCGCACCACCCAGGAAGACCGCCTCCGTTACGACGCCAGCACCCTCGTTGCTCTCAACCCGGGAAGAACCCACACCTGCTGCAAGGCCGCCCCGAAGCGCACCCACAGTCCCTTCACCTGCCGGAACTGCAGCTTCTCCTGCCCCGAAAGCACCAAGACGCCTGCCATGCCGGAACCCAACCAGCTTAGATGCATCCTCATCAACACCCGCTCCGCACACAAACACGCCTTCGAACTCTGGGACCTTCTCGACACCACATCACCGGACATCGCCTTCCTGACCGAGACCTGGATGAACGACACCTCCTCGCCAGACATCGCCATAGCCATTCCAGACGGGTACAAGATTACCCGCAGAGACCGCACCAACAGGGCCGGAGGAAGAATCGCCATCGTCCACAAAAACACCATCAGGGTCTCAACAAACACCAACGACACCCTCAGCACCGCTGAACACATGCACTTCCAGATCCACATGGACCCCAAGACCACCCTAAGAGGCATCATCGTCTACAAACCGCCAGGACCCCGGCCTCAATTCTGCGACTCCATCGCCGACCTCATCAGCACGCACGCGCTGACCTCCACCGACTACATCCTCCTCGGAGACATGAACCATCACCTGGAGAACAACAACAACAGCAACTCCTCCACCCTGATCGACAATCTCGCCAACCTCGGACTAAAACAGCTCGTCACGACGCCGACCCACATCGCCGGCCACACGCTAGATGCCATCTTCTCCTCAAGCCCCCACGTCACCTTCAGCCACGCCTCCGAACTCACCTGAACAGACCACCACTGCATCAACTTCTCCTTCCGAAAACCCCTCACACACCACCGCACACTACAGACCCCCCGCCGCTGCTGGGGCAAGGTCGCCCAAGAACAACTACAGACAAGCCTCGCACTCAACCCTCCGACGGACCCCACCAACTCAGATGAAGGTGCACTCACCCTCGAACACTGGAGGAACGACTGCGCCAACACCATCGCCTCGCTAAAAAACCCCACCAGCAGAGACACCAGCAGAAGAGTCAGCTGGTTCACCCCGGAACTCCTCGACTCAAAACGCACCTGCCGGAAACTGGAAAACAGATGGCACAGCGACAAGACGCCAGATAGCCGCACTGCCCACAAAGACGCCATCCGCAACCACCACCACCTCATCAGGACCTCCAAAAGAACCTCCTTCACAGACCGCCTTGACAACAACGCACACAACAGCAAGGAGCTCTTCACCATCGTGAAGGAACTCTCCAACCCCAGCTCCAACGCCAACGACATCCCACCATCGCAAGCCCTGTGCGACTCCCTCGCCACCTTCTTTCACCGGAAAATCACCGACATCCATGACAGCTTCAGACCCCGGATGACCCCTGCCGACCACACCACACCGAACCCACCGCACCCCACCGCCCATGACACCCTGACAACCTGGGCCAACGTGAGCATCGAGGACACAATCAACACCATGGGAACAATCCACTCCGGATCCCCATCCGACCCTCTCCTGCACCACATCTTCAACAAAGCCAGCAATTCCATCGCACCCCACCTGCACAAAATCATCAACCTCTCCTTCGAGACCACCACCTTCCATGAGAACTGGAAGCACGCAGAGATCAACGCCCTACTGAAGAAACCCAAGGCGGATCCGAGCGACCTCAAGAACTTCCGACCCATCTCCCTGCTTCCGTTCCCAGCAAAGGTCATCAAGAAGGTAGTAAACACCCAGCTCACCCGTCACCTCGAAGACAACAACATCCTGGACCCGTCCCAATTAGGATTCCGCAGCAACCACAGCACCGAGACCGCCCTCATCGCCGCCACAGATGACATCAGGATCCTGCTAGACAACGGCGAGACGGAGGCCCTCATCCTACTGGACCTCTCCGCCGCCTTCGACACCGTCTGCCACCGCACACTACGCCCGCACCTCCACGACGCAGGGATCCGAGACAAGGCCCTGGACTGGACCACCTCCTTCCTCTCCAGCAGAACTCAGAGAGTCTGCCTCCCCCCGTTCTGATTCGATGCCTCCAAGATCATCTGCGGCGACCCTCAAGGATCTTCCCTCAGCCCGACGCTGTTCAATGTCTACATGGCACCACTATCATGCATCGTCCAACAGCACGACCTCAACATAATCTCCTACGCCGCCAAATCCAACCTCCACCAGGGAATGAAGGCCGTCGCAGACTGGATGGAGGAAAGCCGCCTCAAACTGAACACAGACAAGACGGAAATCCTCATCCTCGGGTCCAACCCCTCCGCATGGGATGACTCTTAGTGGCCCATGTCACCGGGGTCCCCCCGGCCCCCACCGACCACGCACGAAAACTGGGAGTCATCCTCGACTCGAAACTCTCCATGACCAAACAAGTCAACACAGTCTCCTCCACCTGTTTCAACACCCTCCGCATGCTCCGCAAGATCTACAGATGGATCCCGACAAACACGAGGAAAACAGTCACCCAGGCCCTAGTCAGCAGCAGACTCGACTACGGAAACGCCCTCTACGCCGGAGCCTCGTCCAAGCTCATCAGCAGACTACAGAGAATCCAGAATGCCTCTGCACGCCTGATCCTCGACTTCCCGCGCCGCGACCAAATCACCCCCCACCTGAGGAACATGCACTGGCTCTCCGTCGACAAAAGAATCTCCTTCAAGCTCCTGATCCACGCAGACAAGGCACTCCACAATACCGGCCCAGCCTATCTCAACAGTTGACTCTCCTTCTACGTACCCAACAGGAAACTCCGCTCCGCCGACCACGCCCTGGCCACGGTCCCACGCATCCAGAGAACTACTTCTGGAGGCAGATCCTTCTCCCATCACGCTGCCAGGACCTGGAACACCCTCCCCCTCTACCTGCAACAGACCGAAGACCTGCTGACCTTCAGGAGACAACTCAAGACCTGGCTCTTCGACCAATAGCAGCAGCACCCCCCTCCCCCAGCGCCTTGAAACCCTCACGGGTATGTAGTGCACGTTTACAAATTATGTGATTGTTTGATTGATTGATTAAGCTACCACTTTTGGGTGTTTTGTAGATTGCACTCTCTGACGCCCTACTTAGTGGCAATTGTATTTACTTTGTATTATGAAAATGTGTTCAAAAACCTTCACTAACATACAGCTCAGGTTAAGAATGGGCAGCAACAATAAAAGCTTAGACACACACACACAAACACACACCCCTTCCCCACCCCCACGTACATGTGCATGTTGGTGCAGGTTTGCATGTTGGTGCAAACTAAGCATTACTAATGCTACCCGCTGCTACCTCTGAGTCTTACTAAAACTTACCAGCATCATTCTAACATACATTGCTGATGCTTGTGGTGAATGAAAGGATGTGGATATGTTCAAGTATTGCTGGCAGTAAATTACAGCTGAATGAAAAGCGTGCCAATGGCCATCCCATGTCTGTCATCTCCTTGCAGCCCTGCCTCTCTCTCTCTCCACCACCTGGCACTGGAAAGCAACAGCTATTCATATCCGCCCAACCTTGAATTCATACCTGGGTTTGTCCTTCTCAGTGTGCAGTGACCCATCCCCTTTTATGTACACTTCTGTTTGTTCTCACAACACCGCAAGCACTTTCAGCTGTAAATTCCACGCTCGTATATTTCACACGAGCATTGCAGCTCCAAGACACAAACAGAAAAGCATCGTTATTGAGAAACCGCAAACGAAAACAGACCTGCGCGAAAACTCACTCCAGGATCTAAGCAGACATCGACATTTCATCTCAAGGGCAGATATTTGCTTATGCCACACTGGGCCATGATCCCCTGATTATATATTGTGTATCTGGTCCTACTGGGGGCCGGAGAGCATAAGCGGCCCTGCTGCCGCTAATTTAGGCCGAGTTGCTATTAGGCACCGTCGGTGTGGTATACTAACCTATTTTGCAGTTGCAAATACTGCGATTCACGGAGGTAAGATCGTTTTCTACTGTGCATTAATCCTATTTTAAGAGTCAATAAACCTTTGGAACGCGGATACAAGTCGGGCTGAGCTGTATACATGTTTTGCGACCGTAATCAGGTCGCAAATCATTGAAAAAGTACCAGCTCTTTCTTGGGGTGGAATCCCATTCACAAAGGGGGACGGGTCCCTTTAAAGAACAAGTACACTTTTTAGGTCTGGCTTTTGTTAAGATCTTTTGCTTTTACTAAAATATGAATATTATACTTACATATAGGGGCTTTCAGCCACTTTACTTCACCCACTAGAGTGTTGTTGTGCCATTCACATTTTGCTTCCGCCCACCAGAGCATATAGCATAGGACAGTGAGCCATCCTACTTAAGCCACTGGTTAACTTCACTTTTAGGACTGCAGTTTGCTCTCCCACAAGGAGCACATCCACACACAAGGTAGTTCCAATCCGTAACGATGTTTTATTCTTTACTCTATAATTACTTTAATGTCGCTTTTGTGTTTAGAGCCTAATGTGATAGCAGGGCGCTTTTGATACACAATCCATCTTTATCAGATCCCGTCTTCTGTGAGTGCTGTTGTAAATCCCTTTTGGAGTGTTTTGATTTTTTGACTGCTGCTAAATCACAGCATAACAGATGTGCCTATTTGAAACTGTTTTGTATTAAGATTTCCTATTTTTACTTTCTCTCCGTCCTTCTTTCTCCCTCATTTCTTTTTTCTCTCATTACTACTTTCTTTACTTTTTTCTTTGTCTTTCCTTCTTTCATTCTTTATTCTTTCTCTTCCTTCTCTCACTTTCTTTCTTACCGTCTCCTATTCTTTCCTTCTTTCTTTCTTTTTCTTTCATCTTTTTCCCTTCTTTCTCTCCTTCTTAACGTCTTTCCTTCATTCTCACTTTCCTTCTCCCTTTTTCTTTCTCTTTTCTCCTCTTTCTCTCTCTCTCTTTCTTTCCTTCTTTTTTCTTTTGACGTCTTTCATTCTCGTTTTTTTAT